>NC_092356.1:60262178-60558567 GCF_963676685.1 Mytilus edulis
TTCCCCTGGTATCTTTTGCCCCACTTTTATGTAATTGAATAGACACTTTGTTCATTGTTCAAAACACAATTCCTGACATCAAAAATTGACATATCATTATTTGAATCTACACTTCATAAATTTAATATATGAACTATTTGTCAAAAAAGAAGAATGATTAAGGATCACTAAGATGTATTTATTTCATAGAAAAGACATACATTTAATTATGTACAAGAAAATGAAAGTGTCTATTTCAATTATGAAATCTGTGTTCAAACCATCTGATATTGGTTTATAGTTTGATTACTTTGAGTAAAAGTCATTTATACTTGAAACGAATAACAAAATCACAAAACTCTTACATAACCTTTCTTAAAGTTATCTTCTGTGACAAAACAAATACAAATTAGTTTATCGTCAAAGAAATAACAAGACGGGTGCCGTATACGGTGCAGGAAATGGTTACCCTTTCGGAACACCTGATTTCACTCCCAGTTTTTAGTGGAGTTCTTGTTGTTTCTTAATTCTTATTTATAACTGTTGATGTGAATGTCCTTTGGTTTTGTGAGTCTTTGTTTACTCCTTGGTTTTGATTGTTATTGTCTTAGACAAATGCATCGAATAAACAAACCACCGAGATGCTTGATAAATCAAATAACAATGGAAAGCTTCTAAATTGAGAAATGTTTTTCAATTGTGATTAACATATTTTCATTACGACTGTTATTAAAACAATTCACATATTTAATTGAAAGACCTTCATACCTTCAACTCTCAATTTTCAAAGTATGCATGCTTTCAAAGAGATGGTTACCCTGTTGCTATACCCGGTTTTACCTCTTTTTGATTAAAGCAATTCCCCTAATTTTGATTGTTTGTTACCTTGATTTTTTTCTTTTTAACTGATTAATGATATTGAACCATCGGTCAAATGCTGTCGCCGTTACACATTTTCAATCAATGGCGTTGTGAGTTTATATTCGACTTACGAGTTTGAATGTCCCTTTGGTATCTTTTGATTATGTATCACTGACCTCGAAAACAATGCTTGGTTAAAACTAATAGTTCATTTGAGCCTTCAGCACTAACAATATCACAAGTTCATAAGATAATGATAGTTCTTTTCTTCATCGTATGTACTTAGAAGCTTAATCATGACGAAAAGATTTATCATCCTCTTATTTACCCAGTGAACTAGTACATGGCTAACTATCTAATTGGTATCAATTTAACATTTTTGTAAAAGTCTCCTTACCGTTTGTCGAAAAGACATACCAAATATACATCAACCATATTGGTGACAAATTGGATATATTAAAATGAATTCAATATCACCAATACAATCAGTTGTTTTTTGTACAAGAATAGTTAAAAGCAGGATATTTCATCCAACAGTTTTCTTTATAACACTAAACATACACATTCTAAGACAAACTTGATTGAAATACATGCACGCTTTAGGTAAATGTCTGTACCAAATCATCAGTATGACAATTGTTTTCTATTCGTTATTGTTTATAACTTCGAACGGTTGATTTTAGCAGATGTTATGGACTTACAATTTTTGAATGTACCGCTACTTTTGTTGATCCTTTTTTGAATATTAAATTTTATCATAAAGTTTGCTTTTTTCTTTCTTTCCTATTGGTATTTCTATTTACAATATTTACATATGGTAAGAAAGTAACAATCGAATAAGAAAATTAGATTATCTGTCAAAAAGAGGCGAAAGATTCTTAAGTCCAAAGAAACTAAAAAAAAACATGACAAAAAAGGACAATCATAGAACCAATTGTACCCAAACACAAAATAAAAAACTAAATACTCAGCTACAAACCTTTTTTTCTATAAAATCTACATGATTAATTTCCTATTTACTATTTGATAGCCTGCGATAATGAAGAAGATGTCCCGATACTCCATCATTGACAAGGGAACGTGTAGCCTATCTGTACAAATTGTTCTATAGGCCTCTGTCACTTTTTAATGTGAAAAACTCACTATAGAATGGTAGATGTGTGAAGAAAGCAAATAAACAAATTCAATTAGTAAAAATGTCAAAAAAGGGATACCGTTGTGTTATGATCTTAATCACAATAAAAATAAACAAATATTGAACAAAGAAGCACAAAAAGGCATATATAAAATTTAACAACCTAATTAATTGCTTTCTTGATTTTGTATTTTATTTATGCATGTTTAATTCACTCATAAAGGATTGAAAGACTTTGAGTACTTGAACCGAATTGTTCGATTAGCATTATTTCTGACGTAAAATAGCGCGTTTGACATCAGAATATATGTCACACAAGTAGAAATATAAAATAATTATGTCGTTAAGAGTATGATAAAAATATAAAGTTTATAGTTCTTTTAGACACATCCTCTGCAGAATGTAAATTATAATTTTACCTTTTCCTTCTTGCCGCTTGTCTAAATGCTTATTGTGTATTTCTTCTAACAAAACACTTGCATTATAATGCATTATAAAAATATTTGAAGGAAAATACGAGTTGAAGCTATGTTAAACCGTTAACAGTAAATTCATTTGTCCACTTTTTTTGTCAATTCTTTTAATATTCTTCTAATGCTTTTTGATACATTAATTTTTTCTGGTTGCAAGTTTTCATAGTCCCGTTGTATTAATCCTGTATAAAGAAAAAAAACCGTTTTGTTGGGGAAGAGTAATTAATTTCTTATGAGGCATTATTTGTCTGACATTTTAATTTGGTATTATATAATTTGTACATTTATGTGTTTACAACTTCAAGTATGAAGCAGTAGTTTTCCGTAGATTATTGCATGACATTGAATTTTTCAAAAGCATTTATTTGCTATTCAAAAACAAATAAATTGCATAAATAACATTTATTTCATTATAATATCATCACCTATTTGATGAAACTTAAATACTTCATCTAATAAGATACCCAGAGAAAAAAAGAGAAATTCGTATACCACTTACTGACCAGTGACGACATCTCACGACATCACATGTCATTAATTTTACCACTGCTTGCATTGATCCAGATCCATAGGCTCTCCCCCTTGTTATAACAGCACTATTTTTTTCATCAGTGTCTGAGTTGAAGATTGATGAACCAGGGGTATGTCAAAGAACGTCTCGTCCTTTTTCTAAAAAGTTCATCGGAAGGTACCAAGACCTTGTTGATAAATATTCCGTATCAACTTCACAAATTATACATGATGCTCTTGGTGTATAGATTCTGCGCACTGATGTTGTTTATCATCTTAACAACGTGTTAAATTGTTCTTTTATTTGTTTTTGTTCTATTATTAATATTGCTTTTACTATTGGATGGGTTTTATGAGACATCCATTTACCGTGGCTCGGTACTCAAACATCCCGTCAATGTGTTTGTATTATCTTTCATTTTTTACTGGTGTGTTTTGTTTATGCTATTGTTTTGTTTCTTAGGTTCTTATAACGTGACTCTGTACTTTAAAAGATCCCGTCAATATGATATTGTTCTATTATATGTCATTATGATATATTTCTATTATGAATTATAAAATACGTTGAACCACAAACGTTAAAATTATTAAGTCGCGTAGTGGAATGAACTATTTGTGGATTCTTATAAATTCTATATAACTTTTGAACTATTTTAAATCTCGGTCTATTTCTGAAATTAATTCTTTTTTTTTTAATTTTTTTTATTGATCTTTTTGGTGTTTAAACTACGGTGCATACATACATTTTTATAAGACATAAGTGAATGACATGACATGTATGGCATTGTTATACTATTGACATTATGCAAATAAGACATAGTAAAAATTTACAAGTTAGTGGTGTGAATACTCACTATATGATACGTCTTAAGAATACTTTGGAATACATTATACTATAACCATATTACAAAATTAAAAGCTTTCATAAATTGGAAAAATCTCTCCAAAATTGTTTTATTTCAGTACATTTTATGCTCTACAGTTTCTATTTCTTTACAACTGGCACATTCATTAGTTAAGGAAAGTTTATATTTTTCAAGAAGATAATTATGTGACACTATTCTGTGTAGTAGTTTATATTGAAAAGCTTGTAGTTTGCTTTCTATAGTACATTTGAAAGCTAATGAATAAATATTTTTCCCGAATCGATAAAAAGTGAATATACATCTTTAGCAAATAATTTACTGATAGGCATTTTTTTTATTCTCATGATCAAAAACGAATCCAAATGAGTTGCTGTTAGGTGACATGTGTTGTTGTAATAACAAATCTTTCCAGTCACATGGTATAGCAAGCTTAATAGATAGAATGTCTACAAAAGTGACATTCAGGTTATATTTTTTGTTTATAGCGTCATGAGACAAAAATTCGCCTTTATCATCTACAATATCATTGATGAACCTTATGCCTTTTCATCTGTAAAAAAAAATACTCTTTTGATCAATTTTGATAAACGGATTGAACTATATAGATTCTTTTCTAACATGAAATGCATTTTTACGGGATGAAAATACACTTGAAACGTTTCCAAGCGGATAGCACTTCTATATTAAAAAAAAACGTACTTTTAAATTCAAAAACTCAAATTCACATCTGCTCATAAACAAGTCCTCTAAATCAAAAAGGGAGGAAAATGCTTTGGAAACATGTTTCAATGTGGAGTCATGTTCTGACAGAAATCTGTTTACCCACATAACAGCTGTACTTCAAAATTTGGAGCTTTCAGTCCCCCCCTCGCTAGGAGACTTTTGAATAACTTCCGATTTAACGTTCGGAGTACTACCATTCCATAAAAAAACTTTTAATATCACGTTGTATTTTAATTACATAAGATGTTGGTACATGTGTAGATGAAATTACATAAATAAGCTTCGTTATTGCAAGTGATTTAAGAATTACAATTTTACCGATCAAAGAAAGGTTTCTGATCCTCCATAGTTTAATTATTGATTCCATTTTTTCTATGCATGTATCTAAATTAGAACAAACCATTTCTTCAAAAGCATTAAATTTTAAACCTAAGGTTTTAAAACCATCTGTCCATTTAATAGGAAGGGAACCTTCTTTGTTAAATTTATTTCTTCCAATCCATGTTGCTTTGGTTTTAGAAAAAATAACTTTTAATCCTGAACACCTTCTCAAAATCGTTAAAGGAATCTAATAAAATTTGCGCGGAAAATACATCTTTCAAAAAACAAGTGGTATCATCAGCCAACTGTTAAATTTTTTATTTCAGTATCACCAATTTCCATACCAGATATTTGATTGTTCTTACGACACCCTTGTCGAACACCTCTCTCAATTGTGAAGGGACTAGAACTAAATCCACTATTAACGACAAGACTAGATATATTTGATTATAAAGTTAAGACCCATTTCCGGAAATTGCTACCAAAATTAAAACAAGCTAATGCTTTTTGAATAAATTTCCATGAAAATAATTCTTACATACTTTGATTTTTTAACCCTGTATGCTAACATTGCCCATGTGAAATTTTTTGAATTGTTTGTATATATACATTGAACGACTAATTTATGTGACGTATACAACTTTCCGA
Source organism: Mytilus edulis (assembly GCF_963676685.1). NCBI lineage: Eukaryota > Metazoa > Mollusca > Bivalvia > Mytilida > Mytilidae > Mytilus > Mytilus edulis. Next base: position 60,267,695 of record NC_092356.1, read on the forward strand.
CGTCAGACACGCAAGTCAATAAATGTTTTTGTAGATAGATGTTTTTGTGTTCTGTTAAATTGTTCCTTTTAAAATTGTTACACGATTCTGACTGCTGTACCCATATTTTGACTATTTTATTTATTATGACTGTTTAGTGCACACATCATTGTAAATATTATTGAATTCGATGAGACTGTCATCAAAGTATGAGGTTAAGCGCTTAAAAACCTGGTTTAACCCACCATTTTCTACATTTGAAAATGCCTATACCAAGTCAGGAATATGACAGTTCTTGTCCGTTCTCTTTTGATGTGTTTTGTCATTTGATTTTGCCATGTGATTATGGACTTTCCAATTGGATTCTCCTCTGAGTCCAGTATTTTTGTGATTTTACTTTTAACAATTTCTAAGTGAGCTCTGCTTGAACCCTCCGTATGAATGAGGCCTCGAAGAAGTACAGTCTATTTTCAGTAGCACTGAATATTCCAGAGAGATTGTTGTACCCATTACCGATGTTTATAATAACTCGTTCAAAGTTCAACGTTTGTTTGGAGCTTAGAGTAATTATGTTGGACAGCTCAGCAAGAAACCCAATTTCTTTCTTTTTATCTATAAAAAACAAAGAAACCCATATTATAAATAATGATTTCAAAAGTAGTTCGCTTTAAATCTTTTTTACAGCACTGGGTCGATACCTCTGCCGTTGGACTATCAATCCAAGAGGGTATCACCAGCTCACTGGGTCGATACCTCTGCCGTTGGACTATCAATCCAAGAGGGTATCACCAGCTTAGTAGTCAGTAATTTGGTACTGACAGGACGTATAACAAACCTTTCTAAAGTTTCCGTTATAAATTTTCAAATTATAGAGAAACTAAGGTTTCAACTCCTTCTTGCGGAGTTAACCTAAGTAGATTTGGATTTTTAAGGTATTTTTTGTCATGTAGCTCTTCAACGATTTTGTTACTTATACATCCTCGGCTTTCAAATATTTGGCTTTTAGCGTTCCTGATGAAAAATCCAGAAAAGCGCTTTGGACTCATACAATTATTAAACGTGTTGTTTTCAATTTTTTACAGGACTGGGTCGATACCTCTGCTGGTGGACTATCAGTCCCCGAGGGTATCATCAGCTCAGTAGCCAGTACTTCGGTACTGACATGATTTATAAAAATCTTTCTAAAGTTTTCCGTTTATAATTTTTGAACTTATATAGAAACTAAGGTTTCAACTCCTTCGTGCGAAGTTGTTCTTTTAGATGGATTTGTTATTTTAAGGTATTTTTTATCAAATTGCTCTCCAACAGTTTTTGGTACTTATACATCCATTGCTTTCAAATATTTGACTTTGAGCGTTCCTGATGAAGGTAAATCCAGAGAAGTGCTTTGGACGCAACAAATCATAAAACGTGTTGTATTCAATTTTTTTATTACCATGCGTTGACTTGTTTAAGTATTAACTAATTAAAACTAGCTTGAACTAAAGGTTAATTAACTTTGAATAGACTGTACAAATCAATTTCCTTGTTCCCTCAAAACGATGTTGTATAATTATAAAAATTATCTGGATACACGAGTTTTACAGATAGTGCACAACTCAATTCGAAAGGAGGGAATGACAAAGAATTTACATTCATTGATAAAAAAGAAAAAATACTAATAAAGTTACAAACAATCAAGATGATTTCGTTGATAAGAGATGACATGTTTGAACTAATTATCTGAAAAATTTGTACGTCCGAATAGCCTTTCTGGAAAAAAGGGAATGAACAATAACAATATGTCAACCCAACTCCTTTGAGGGTGTCATAATAAAAAAACAAAGAAACGACACTCGAATCCAAACGTTTCCAATCCAGGGATGCATTGATACGCTAAAACTTTGAAAGCAATATGATCGAAATGGACCTAGACAGAATCATTTAAAACTAAAAACGTTGCCTGAAGTTCTCAATAATTTCTTGATTTATGAACGGTGAGTTGTAAATTAGAATATTTAATAGAGCGAACTACATTACATTACAATGTAATACATTATATTGCAATTTTTTTGACAAAACAATGCATTAATTACAATTAAAATTACATGCTTTTATCCAGTAAAGCATTATATTACAATTACTTTTGCAAAGTAATGCATTGAATTACACATTACAATTTTTTTTACTAGTATTCATTTTAAAGTAAAAGATCGATTGAGAGAGAACAAACCTTAGTTACAAATTAAAACCGTGGGAAACACATCAATTTTTGTTCAGAGGAAAACAAAAAACAACAGAAACACATCTACTGGAGTGCAACAAAAACAAACGGCAATGCAACATACATAGGTAACACTGCCATATTCCTGACTTGGTACCCGACATTGTGAGACAAAAATCAGGACAGACAAATACATACATAACTAATATCATAGTACATTTCGACATTTCAACCACAGAATAACAACGAATACCTAAAATAATTTAGGACAGTACACAAATACATAATAGAACTACGAACTGTGAAAAGATTCTGGCATATGCAGAAAATGATCTATGTATTGAATTTAAGGAAACAAATAAACGTCTATTCAATATGACTGTTTCATTTTAACATCAAAATAATTTCTACACGTATAATCCTTTTTGCACATTCTATCGGGCCTGAGTTTCCAACAATACTTTTGACTTCTCCACTGTTTCACAAAACCTTTCAAAGATGAAATTTCAACTATCTTTGGTTTTAATGATTAAATGTAATCAAAGAATCACAGAGATGAAGTTGTATAATTGTTTAATCTTAATGTTAACTTTTTTTTATGAATATACTGTTTTTCTATTTCCAAATATTTACCGAGAATTATATTCCGTAGAGAATAAAAGCCGATAACAGTCCATTCTGTAAAATAATTGACAGGTCTGAGGCCAGAGGCCTGAGGCCGAAGACGTGTTTTCTTTATTTTACAGAATGGACTGTTAGAGGCTTATATATTACTTAAAACATTGTACGACACGTAAAAAAAATGACAAAATACAATCAAATAAAAAAAAAATTTCCCTCAAGTATGAAAAATGTTGGCCCCTTTTAACAGTAGCTCAACTTAAACAATAGTAAAAACGAAAGTACAGCTGAAGGTTAACATTTTCTACATGTAGATTAAGACTCAGGTTATGCGTATCATGATTTTTGCGTGCGAAAGGACGACTCTAAATATGTTCCGTGAAAACCTTTACATGCGTTTTGTATTCCAAAATGGATAACGGCGTGAATAGTAAATTCCTAATGCAAAAAACGAAGAAAGTGGTGTCGTTATTAGTGATTGTGCTGTTTCAAACTTTGGATTAAAATCAATTGTGTATTCAGATATACTTGATTTAAATGTGGATAAGTTTTAGCAGCTAATAATGGCAAATTTTATATATATTATTATAAATCAAAATGTAGTCCTCTTCTATTAATTTCTCGTGTTTCATTTATTACTAGGTGAATGAGAAAAAAAACCTTTGAAGACAGGTTTACGTGCAACCATATCGAGTGCACCGCAGTCGATTTTGTTTAAAATCTATAATTTATATAAACAGTAGATGAAAAGTAATGCCATGTAAAAAGTAAAGTAATAAGAGGAATGGAATCCGAGGGAAATTCAATAAGCAAAGTCCTTAATTAATGGCAAAATTAGAAGCTCTAACACATCACACGTTTTGATAACAACTGTAATATTCCTAACCTGGTACAGGCATTTACATCTGTAGAAATGGTCGATTGAACCTAGTTTTATTGCTAGCTAAACTTTTCACTTGTATGACAGCGCAATAAATTGCAGTATATTGACAACGATGCGTGAACAAAAACAAACAGACATAATAAGTAAAAATGTCGATGTAATGCATGAAATTAGATTTTTTGGCGAAAGTAATGCATTGAGTTACAATTACATGCAGTACAAAAATTGCTGCATTAAACATAAAATGCAATTATTTGGAAAAAATGAAATTCACTACAGTTATAAATTTGAATTATCCCATGCCTGGTTATACACAATTCCATAACCGAAGTACTGCCAACTTATCAGATGAAACCCTCGGGGACTAACAGTCGATCAGAAACAGTATAAACTAAGTGTCAGTGCGAACATGAACTTTTATTCCTTGTATTGCTTCTAACGATTTGGCGTATTAACGCATCCCTGACTTTCAAATGGTTAGGTCCTCAATGCTCTTCAACTTTGTATTTGTTTGGCTTTTTAATTGTTTTGATCTGAGCGTCACTGATGAGTCTTATGTAGACGAAACACTCGTCTGGCGTATAAAATTATAATCCTGGTACCTTTGATAACTATTTACACCACTGGGTAGATGCCGCTGTTGATGGACGTTTCGTCCCTGAAGGTATCACCAGCCCAGTAGTCAGCACTTCGGTGTTGACATGAAAATTAATTATATGGTCATTTTTATAAATTTCCTGTTTACAAAACTTTGAATTTTTCGAAAAAATAAGGATTTTCTTACCCCCAGGAGTATTTTACCTTTGCCGTATTTGGCACAAATTTGGGATTTTGGGTCCTCAATACTATTCAACTTTGTATTTGTTTGGCTTTTTAACTGTTTTGATCTGAGCGTCACTGATGAGTCTTGTGTAGACGAAACGCGCGTCTAGCGTATTAAATTATAATCCTGGTACCTTTTATAACTATTTGATTATTGTCTGTTTTGTAGTTTATTAAGAGTAACGAATAATATACTTGACAGCCTTCACGGTGGGTATGGTTGTCCTGCGAGAGAACGTTCTGTGCTGGTGATTTGGTCCTGTCAGGTGCTGGTGGGTCCTGATTCTGTGCTGGTGGGTTTGTTTACATTGTTTCAGGACGGCAATAAAACGACTGTTTTGTTGCTTAATTTTTCTCTGATGCGTCATAAGTACCATGCAAAGTATATTACAACAATATTTTATTGCAAAATTCGTGCAAGTTCCTTAAACGGAATTGTCCTGACGCTGTGATGGTGATAAGAAAACGGTCCTGGTTCTGTGCTCCTATGTCCTGGTTCTGTACCTTTATAGTTTAGTTAAAAGTGGCATGTATTCAAGATCATTGATACTGTTATTGACTAATTAACTGTTGTCTGCTTTCTTGAAATTGACATTGTTGTGAATCTGTTTACTGTTATTATGAGAGAAAAAATACCCCTATTTTTTTTTTATTTTTTTTAAATTAACTGTAATCTTATTTATTGCCCTGTTAATTGAACCCTTCTTGCCCCCTTTTAAGATAAGAAAATATGTTACGATTTTCGGGATAACGATCATTTTGCAAGATCACCAAAATACGTTGTAATTTATACAATACTTATATAAAGTAGATGATGTGGTATGTTTTTTGTCAATGGACAAATTTCCATACGAAACCAAAGGAAGAATGTGTTAACAACCATACGTCATCGTACGACCTTCAACAATAACCCATAAAATAAAAATGTAAAAAGTTTTGCATAAAAATGGAGAGCAAAACTATAGAGCAAAGGACTTTTTGAGCGTTTGTAACATATGACTTTAGCAGCTTAAAACACATTTGTTTGTGAACAATTTAGTGCTGACTATTAGAATGACAATTATTATAGTATTCGTTAGCAGCTTAAAACACATTTGTTTGTGAACAATTTAGTGCTGACTATAAGAATGACAATAGTATTGCGGGGTTTTTTTTCGGGGTGGGGGGGGGGGGGAGATGGGGGATAAGTTAGAGCGAGGTTACAGTGAAAGTTTTAAGCTTGGAATAGTTTCTCGTAAGATTTAAAAGTTGTATTTTAAAAGACAAATGTATCTTATAGCTATTAAGAATCACTTGCTGTATCTGTAAGATTTTTTCAACATAATTTTTTTGTCTGAACGGTTATCAGGTATTTTTTTTCGAAAGTTCGATATAACACTAAAAAAAATCACTATTTTATGAAAGGGCAGACTAGAATATGTCAGAGAATGAAGACGAGATAACCTTTGTACAGAGATTTTTGTTATGTTTAGCATGGGATCAACACAAGGGTACATTATCCTTAAAGATCTATTCAAAAGTATTTGAAACTACCGTTTGCTTTCTTAATTGTGCCTTTAATTTCAAATATTTAAAATATCTCGTAGTTTCATACTACCAATTGAGTATAAAACAAGTATATAAGTTTAAAAAAAAGAAATTCTTAGATTAAACACCTACATTTAACTTTAAAAGGTCATAACAGTTTAAAACAATACAAATCTACACACACACAAAAATGGCTTACTTTCAACTGGTTATCAACCCGAATCGCTATAAGATCATACATAAGCTCACCTGTGTCGAGGTGTCGTGTGAGGTTCATGTATTGTCTTGGCGTCCGCAATTACAAAAAGATCTTTTCTGAAATTACTTGACCAAATGTTACCAAATGATTTTTCAAGAGTGAATCTAGGAAAAACAATATTCATCAACAAACATGACCACTGTCTGTTAAAATGTTTTCGAGTTTTTAGTTACAGCCGATTCCATTGAGTATGTAGGCAAAGATAATATATTTGGTTAGCTTGCTTGTTAGCTAAACTGTGAAGTCATTGTTAGGTAAGGTATACTACCCTCCTTTCGAAGTAGCCTGGTCCTACATACAGAAAGATGTGTCATTTGTCGGACTAGTCTACTCGTAAAGTTTACATAACCTAAAAATGACTTTTCTGTTCAGCAAGCAAGATAACCAAAGATATTCCATTTGTCTACACACTCATTGAATTCGGCTTTAATATTGCAAAAGTTCAAGCAATTAGGGCAAAACCTACCGAGTAAAAAAAAATCAAAATGCCAATGTCTACCTTGCACATTTCAGAAAATTCAGATCAGATAACGAAACTGGGTCCAGCAACATTTATAAGCAATTTTAGATTTTGACCCTCACAGTTTCCAATCACCACAAATATTCTCGTTACAACGAATCATTTTAAATACAAAAATACCAGTTGCAGCCTTTTGTTTATCTATTAATATATGTATACGGATAAAGCTATGAAAGGCAGCAGGGTCACCAGGGTGAGGAGTCCTTGTCATCTGAAATAAATGATAAGCATAGATCGATCTAGAAAGCGACAGATAATCATGACATTAAAAAAACTCTCTTCTTTTCGACTTTTTTCGAACAAATTGACACATAAAATGAATTATATAATATTGTGGAATTTTTAACTTGTGTTCAATTCATTGGTTACACATTTTACTAGGATAACAATCCTGTCAAGTATGAGCTGGGAAAATATTTCAGAAAAGAAGATGGAAATGTGAAAGTTTCCGTGCGTCAGGTGCAACAGCATACGAACAGCTAACATGCCCCGTCAGGGTGGAAGCTAAAAAGTCCACGAAAATTTGATTTAAAGCCTTTATTCGTTCCAACAAAGTTATTGAGATTTTGTTGAGGATTTAACCATTTACGACAACAAGAATTTTTTTTTAGAATTTACAACTCTTCTATAAATATATGCAAAGCAAACCATTGATCAATATGATTGTTTGGATGTTTGTAAACGACAGGTAAGTAGTCTGTTTACTATATACTAGAATTTGTTTGGACAATAAACATTAACTTCATTTCCTGGCAGTTTGTATTTGTCCAATCAAATCCCAGTATGTATTGAAACCTATTGTTTGAAAACATCCAAGCAAACATAGCAAGCAAGTCAATCAAAGTTTTTTTTGCATGCTTTTATAAAAGAGCTGTACTATATAATGCAAAGAAGCGTTTAAGTCTTTCACCAAAAAAAATACTATCAATTTCTTTTTGTCCTATGTAAACTTCCGTACCATTTCCTTCAATTCATGATCATTAAATTGAACTGTAAAATATTTATCGGTACATTCTTAATTCCTTTATAAGTCTTGTGTAAACATAATTATGACAATAACTGTTGTTAGCACAAGCTTCACTGTACACTTTTAAAGTTCTGTTTCATCAAACATTAAAATGTGAACTTAAGTTTTGAGACTTTTTTAATCGACACGATTGGAATTTTTGTATATGAGAACATGCATGGTTTATCTATTAGTTGAACATGAAGCTTTGAACTATCTTTCAGTTTCTGCGAGCATTCGTTGTTCAATAATGTGTGTCTTTGTGTTATCATTTTATGTGATAAATTGTTGTGTTGGTACACCACTGTAACAATGAAGGAGGAAATGAGGAGGGTTGGTTGGGTGGAAGTGGGGAGGGGTATGCGGAGCGCTAACAAACATGCCTATGCGGCATGGGCTTTGATCATTGTTGAAGCATCAATGTAAGGGGCATTTAATATCTTAATAAAACTATTCTTATTTTAGATACTATATATTGTTATCTGATATTGGACGAAAGATGTTGCCCTTTTATGTAATTATGTAATACAAGTTACGATCATTTGAAAACACATATTAAACAGTCAAATGGATGCACAAGAGCTAAAATAGGAGTCATAGATCATATTAACAACAATTATCTACCCAATTTTATTGATTTTGTAACATTTTTTTCAAATATGACCAACTTCTTATCCAATATCACCAGCACCGTATCAGGACCCACAAGCACAATGACAGGACCCACCAGCACAGTATCAGGACATGAATAAATTGAGAAAATGCTAAATTTTAATAAATTGCAATGTTTTTTTCACAAAATAGTTTTGTCATGTGGATTGCGGTATAGAAAGCGGACTCTATGAGCATTTTTGTTTTATTTTTTCAATTCTAGATTTTCTGAAAATGAGCATTTTTGTGTTACGCTTACTGAAACAGTTTAGAGGGTCAACTTTTTAATGGTTTACATATGAACCCATAAGAAACAAAATTGAAAAATCTCAACTGTTTTCTTCCATTTTTTATGAGTGAAAACGTCAAAAATCATCATTTTCGTCTTTGTTTACATTTTTTCATTGATCACCAGCACCTGTCAGGACCGAATTACCAGCACAGAACGTTCTCTCGCAGGACAACCATACCCACCGTGGCCTTACATACGTTCGGACTGACGACCTCACATGTATTTTTACCTGTTATTATCTTTGTTACATTGACCAATCTCACTTCCAACATTTCCAGTTTCTCTTCCACATGACTATCCACCTTTTTTATAACATCAGCAAGATTTTCCTGTGTTAACTTTGATAACATAACCTTCACTGCAATTTCAATTCCTTTCTTTATTTCATCATCAATGTATATTTTTAACTTCGAGGAAAACTGTGAAAAATCGAGATTGGCTACTAACGGTGCATTCATATTATCCCGTAACAGAAAATGTACCCTGTCACACAGTTTATCATCATAACGTTGTCCCGTTCCTCTGCTCCATACGAAGACAATCATGTAATATGTCACGAGAATTAGTTAATGTCACCCATGTTCGCAGTTATGACGCCATCACGAGTTGGTTGACCGTTATGGAATAACCGTTTCACAAATGATATCTGATATGTTCCATACGTCGTAACTACAATCCCCTTCCCTTTCATGACTCTGACCTACCGAAATAGACTAATATTACCGGATTTGTAATCACATCAGCAACACGACGGTTGCCACATGTGGAGCAGGATCTGCTCACCCTTCCGGAGCACCTGAGATCATCCCTAGTTTTTGGTGGGGTTCGTGTTGTTTATTCTTTAGTTTTCTATGTTGTGTCTTGTGTACTATTGTTTTTCTGTTTGTCGTTTTCATTTTTAGCCATGGCGTTGTCAGTTTGTTTTAGATTTATGAGTTTGACTGTCCCTTTGGTATCTTTCGTCCCTCTTTTATGAAAATTTATAAAATTGATTTTTTTGTCTGACCTATTCGACATGTGTACCAGAGCAAAGAATTAAAAAAATGCCAGCCAATGTTAATGGCTTCAAATAATGTACGAAGCACTTGTACACTGAAACTAACCAAACAAATTCTAATTTGAACTGAAGCCAACATGCATTACATATGTAGTAAAACTTATAAGCGCTTAAATATCTCAACATTTTGAAATTTAATTTAAATAAAAATCGGGCGTTATGTCAACATTTTGGATTAAAACGTAATATGTTAACAAAATTCATTTATCACTATGACTATTTCAATAGTAAACATCTTGAAGGGGAAAGTATAAGTGTTCACACCATGATATTTTTAAACTGTTATCAAACTGCTTTTCAAATTTTGTATATCAACTTAAATTATCCAGTGTAGTTGCTGCCTTTTTTCAGTAGCTTCAAATACATTAGCGGTCATGCTATCAACGTTATGTGTCGTCTGTATCATGATATGAAAGGAGCGTGGTTTTGGTACGAAACAAACAGTAAAACCAGAAAGCCAACATACGATTAAATGTGTGTTTCAATTTGTTGTTGAATATCTTAAAACACGAAACATGTACACAACATAATTTATGCATACCCTACTGGAAAAGCCTACATAATTATCTGAAATTTTATCCAAGAGATTCATATATATAATCATTATTTTTGGCTTCATATTTTACAAATCCCTATGAGTCACCTCTTCTCCTAATATTCTTACGAATGAAGCCCACAACTTGAACAAGGCAGCTGCTTTAACGGAAGAAAGAATATAAAATATTTAAATTGACACACATCCTATTTTTTGGAGTGATCACGTGTTGAATTTATTAAAGAACGGTAAATTAAAATCCCAAGGCTTCTGCAACAGATGTGCTTTTTGTCAATGAATTTTTTTAAGTGATGCAAGAGGGGGAAAATGGGGACCGTTTTAACCAAAAAATGATAAAAAAAGTATAACTAAAGTCGGGAAAAAATCAGATCTTTGCATGAGGCAGGTATACTTTGTTATTAGTAAATAATTTCGTCTACGAATGACTCATCCGTAACGTGTGAATAAAAAAGGGTAAAATACTAAATTAAGTACGAAATAAAAGAGAAATGTTACTTTCATAAACTTTCTATTTGTTTTAAATCAGTCTGAATCTTGCGATTGTATTTAGGGAGTCTGCCTTTTGAATTTGTTGATATTTTGGTGCACATACGGCAGATTCAATTTTATTCTGATATAATTTCCTTTCGTGCAATTACACAATCGGGAATGTTATAAGAGCCTATGTGAGCAAACATTATTATGATCTATATTGAGACAATGTCGATACTTTTTGTACTGAATATAAAGAATCGAATTACCTCTGTCTGTTTAGTCTGAGGTAATCTCTGTCTAATATCAGTTCAATTAATGTGTTATAAGGTCTCCTTTTTATAAAGTCGATCAGGAGAATTCTACTGTGTTATAAATTATTGTCGACTATAAGGTGAAACATAAAGTCTATTGAATAATAAGTGGAACGTGTACCATTATTACAAGTACTTCCATCACCATATAAAAGTAAAATAAGACAAAACTATTTTTAACAATTATATCAGAGTCTACTGTGACATATAAAATAAAATACAAACAAACGGATACACATTACATGGTTTAAAAAGAGAATCAATATTAAAGAGCAAAGAGGAGGAAAATGTTATCCTTGTTTGCATTTTTTTTGGACTAGGTTTGATATCTATTTCAGCGCAGACAACTTATTGGTGCCACATGTGGGGCATGATCTGCTCACCCTTCCGGAGCACATGAAATCCCTTGAAATCACCCCCAGTTTTTGTTGGGGTTCGTGTTGCTTAGTCTTTCGTTTTCTTTGTTGTGTCTTGTGTACTATAATTTGTATGTTTATCTTTTTATCATTTAGCCATGGCGTTGTCAGTTTATTTACGATCTATCAGTTTGACTGTTCCTCTGTTCATTTAACTAATTCTTTGAATATCAGATCACATAATCTTGTAAAACATACAAAGTTATTTTCATTTACCTGTGTATAATATGACGTAATTTTTTTCAAAGTTGATATTTTACTAAAATTGTTTAGCATTTCACAGCGGAATAATACTTTGAAATTAATACTATTCATCCCCTATTTTTATTAACTTTGTATTAATATTGTATCATAGATCAGATTTCTTCGTTCAATGTATGTTCATTTGTGTTACTATGTTTTTTGATTGAGTTCAGTCATTCTTATTGATATTTCATAGTGTGTATTTCTATGTTGTGATGTTACACTATTATTTTAGATAAGGGAGAAGGTTATATATCATCAAAACGTTTAATCCCGCTGCAGTTGTCTGTACCTGTCCTAAGTCAGGAATCTGATGTTCAGTAGTTGTCGTTTGTTGATGTGGTTTATGAGCATTTTCTCGTTTCTCCTTTTTTATATAAATAATACCGTTGATTTTTCCCGTTTAAATGGTTTGACACTAGTAATTATTTGGGGCCCTTTATAGCTTGCTGTTCGGTGTGACCCGTATTGAAGACCATACATCGACTTTCTATTTCTATTTCGATATCAGTTCATAAAAAAATTACTTTCGATATCAGCTCACACAACACATACGGTAGTCACAGGTGACAGACAACATTGTGACCAAAGAAAAAAACCACAAAAACTACTGGTTAAATTGCTGTGCTCCAGATGTCTTTACATTTCCAATAATAACACCTGCTCTAAACCAAACAAAAATGTGGAAGTCAGATAAAAACATTGATGACATTATAAAATTGCTATTCATGTAACAACATCTGTCCTTTGTTGTCGGCAATTAGCATGATTAGATTTCCACAATACCAAAAGAATATTCAATCCCATCAAACAAATTTACAAAACAACTTCAACAACAACCAAAATATCACAAAACGACCAAATGACAAGCAACACTTTACCCGGTTGGACCATGGTTCTTCGTAGTGGAAAACAGATGCTGCTAATGTAAGTGCATGACCGGTGATGTCAACTTCATCACTTGAAGCATAAGTCCAATGACTCCCTCGTAATGAACAACCCTCTATCAAAATAATCAGGATTATAAACACAAGCTTTGGAATAGCGTGTCCATTGGCAGATCCATATATGTTCAGCTGTGAGCTGGTATCAAATCTGCTGACGGATATATTGAATTTGATTCGGATTCTCTTAAGGAATTGAGACTCCATTTTCTAATAGTTTAGTTCATAGTTAGATTTAACCTTTATTCACATGATTATCTCAACATAATATCTCGGCAAAGGGTGATTGATGGAATAGTAAAAATAAGGTCATATGTTTACAAAATACGACAGCTGCATTTGCCTTTGGAAAGTTGGAGAGATTTCTTTTTAAATATATCAAATTAATGACATTTAGGAATCTTTTTAACGAAGAGATGTTTTATTAATATTGTTGTCAAACTTTTGTTTGTATTTTAATGCCGACATTGATTGGAGTCATTGGACTTATGCTTTAAGTGGAGAGGCTGACATCACCTGTCATGCACTTGGAACATTAGGCACGTGCTATGACATAAGGTATATTTAGGCAAACGAAAATGATTGTGTGACTATCGTATTTGTTTATCAAAACTATAACTTTGGGCAGAATCAAATCACTTTTCTACACATAAATCATACCATGGTTTTTATAATGCCGTAAATGTGTGTCTCTTGTAAGTACTGTGGATTCTGTCATTAACGTAGATACCAATTTTTTAATGGAATAATACAAAAACTGAATTCGTTTTATTTAAATTTGTTGTTTCCCCAATATGTGCGTACAAGCCTTTAAATTTTTTTACTTCGATAAATATTTACATTTTTGTTTTACTTATTCCCGGGAAATACACGAAAATTGGTATCCCACGAATAATGATAATGTTATAATATATGTTATTATGTTAAAGTCTATTATAATCTATTTTGACTAAATTCAAATCCGCGTCCACTCTGTGTTTGTTTTTATTAAATGTATTTCTATTTGTATCCATCTGATGAGGTAAGCCTTTTTGAATGGAATTTTAATAATCGTTCTTATATTGTACGGTTACACCACTGTCCCAGGTTATGGGAGAGTTGGGATCCCGCTAACATGTCTAACCCCGCAACATTCTTTATGTAGATGCCAGACCCCAGTCAGTAGCCTGTAATTCAGTCGTTCGGTGATGTGTTACATATTTGTTTTTCGTTTTATTTTTTGTACATACATTGGCCGTCAGTTTTCACGTTTGAATCATTTTACATTTGTCAATTCGGGGCCTTTTATAGCTCACTGACGAGTATTGGCTTTGCTTATTGTTGAAGTCAGTACGGTGATCTTTTTTGTTAATTTTGTGTCATTTGGTCTCTTTCGGAATGTTGTTTCATTGGTAATCATATCACATCTTCTTTTTTATATTAAACATTCATGAGCAAATACATTGAAAATTCTGTTACGTCTTTTGATTTTAGAATAATACTGGCAGACGATCTGTCTCGCTGTCGTAATCACGAGGGCTGTTATAAGTACAGTAAGGGGAATTTGGTAACTATTGACAAAGACAACACATCACAATTGTTAACGAAATTGATGAGAACAATAAAGAATAACAACATTCACCAACAAATTCGCTCTGACTATTCGTTATAGTATCAGTTCCACATTTCGATTTACATAATGCTATTATGGTTCATTCTGTCGTCCTTAAGGCATTGAACAAAAATATCTTAGAACAGATTGATTTACAATGGCTTCATCCTTAGACCGCTGACTGTTTTAGACATTTTAAATAGATTAAATCAAAAAAATAGAGATAATCTAGTCGTCCCTGTGTCTATATAGACTTTTACTTAACTTCTTCATTCTCATCGAATTTCTTCTCATTGATATCTTGCATGTTTTCCTCGGTATGTTTAGGGTCAATTAGGGTAGATAACTCAGTTGCTGAAACCATTGTCATTACATTTGCAGTTTCCAGAGGATCTTTTGAGATGGTTTCGTCGCAAGCTTGATTGTCAACCATAACGGACAGTTTCTGTGCCGCTTCTGTCACAAGTTCAGTACCCGTTCCATTTGTGTGAGCATGCGTGCGATAATGCTTAAGTCCTCGTGTGCGCAAGATTCGAACAAGCGTTCTTCTAAACTCTCTGTTCATGGAGCAATAAAGCACAAAATTGATGGCATTGTTTACTAATGCCAGAATATCCATAACATCTCCAAGGGGGATGTACACATCCAAGAAAAACCCACTTTTAAATAAGCTTAGTACGATGAGGATTCCTTGGGGAAGTTCTGTAATTAGAAACAGGATCATAACAATTAACAGTAACACTGTCGTCCTTGACGTATGTAATGGTCGGGTCATGATGACTCCTAATTTTGTCATTCGTTTACGTCTAACTCTCACCTGCATGTCAAGAGTTCGCAGCAAAAGTCCTCCGAATACAATCATTAACAAACATGGCACAAACTTGGCAAACGCACTGTAGATGCACATGTTCACAAAATTAATCAGCGTAATATTTGGGGTTCCTATGTTAGTATCCTCGATTATATAAACGATTTCAGATGTGTTTGCTTTCAGTTCGAGGCTCGTTGACATGAAGTTCGGTATCATCAACAACACTGAACAAGCAATAATAACAAAAATGGCTATACGAGCCCGAATGATCCGACGAACATGAACAAGATTTCCCGTCTCTGATGATTGCAAATGCATGTATCGAAATATTGCAAGTGATACACCTAACCATATAGAAATGGTGTGAGTCAATGCCGAGAAGTTTATATGAAATAAAAGATATTCCATCCATATTTTAGTATTTTTCTCGGCTGACAACTCATACGTTCCGTACTGTATATAAAAATGAACGACAAAAGGTACGTATGTCACCATAGTTAACATATCCGAAACAGCCATCCATGTTAGAATGAGGTTAATCGAAGTCTGCATGTGCTTCCGGGTCAGCACCGTTATATTTATAATATTAGTTGGAATTCCAAAGAAGCAAACAAGAAGACTAACATATCCATGACTTTTTCCATATGCGAGACTGAACGTGGTGAGAGCATCGTGATCGTTCAATTGGGATCCAGTCCAGATATCATAAGAAAACGTAGTGTTATTTAAAAACTCCATTTTTGCTGAATTAATCTGAAATTATATTTAATATGTTTAGTGTATCATAAAAAACAACAAAATAAGTGGCCACGTTCACTTGTATTTTTGTAAATCTGATGACTTAACCCTTTGTCATTTGATTTTTATAGTTCGTTCTTATGTTGTACTGTTATATCACTGTCTACAGTAAGGAGAGGGTTGGGATCCTGCTAACATGCTTAACCCAGCCACATTATGTATGTTTGTATGTGCCTGTCTCAAGTCAGGAGCCTTTAATTCAGTGGTCGTCGTCTGTTTATGTGTTACATATTTGTTTTTCGTTATTTTTTTTATATACATAAGGCCGTTAGATTTCTCGTTTGAATTGTTTCACATTGTCATTTCGGGGCCTTCATTGTTGAAGGACGAACGGTAACCTATTTTTGTTAATTTCTGTGTCATTTAAGTGTAAAAGGTGAACATATTTCGAAAGACACATGACGAGAGACGAAAGATGAAGATTTCTCCAGAGAAATATGTCGTGCGGGGTTAGGTGGAGATTTGTTCCATAGACAGTTGATGTGTGAGGATATTGTAGAAATACTTGTAGTGCAATTACGCTCAATATGTCCAGAGAAACCTATTGATGGATCAAAGGTGGAGATTGTTCCAGGGACACATGTCGGGAACACGGATATCCGGATCATACATTTGTTATAATTACTGAACTATTAGACGTCTATCAAAATGTTTGACTCAAGGATTCTAAGAACTGATGTCCATATGTATTTCTTATTTTGTCGTTGCAAAATCTATTTGTTTGACACAGAGCTGTTGAGACGATAGAAATCTCATAGCTGCCACAACCTAAATTGAGTTGATCTTTACAAGACAACAATAAAACGGTGACCAGTCGATTCACTATATATTATCTATCTGGTTTCCTCAGTGAACGTAAGTAATTTGCTCTTTATTGCCGTTTTATGGGTTGCTTATTCAGTTATCTTCTACGTGGAACAAATTTTATTATTCTATTATATGAGCGCCAATCGCATTTGCTATTGTTTACGGCAACATACTTTATCAACTTAATAAGAATGTATTTTTAAAAAACAATTTGAAGTATAAATGGAACGGAATTATCTGGAGTCTGTAAAATTTACTAAGGAGCGAAATCGTAGATAGAAAGTAAAGTATTCTACATAAAATATACTCGTTCCAAAATTGATTAGTGTATTATAAGAAGATAAAAAAATAGGTTAACTTATTACATATTGAAATACTAATTATATTACTTCCGCTTCACATGATATGAAAAAAGTCATCTTATTTTAGGAATATTCGAAATCAAAGTGTGAAGCCTTCTGGAAAGTTTGTAAATATAATCAAGCCATTTTGAGTCGTACATAAGTGTTTTGATTGCATTCATTCAGTACAGGCACTAATAAGATAGAGTGAATACTGTCAAGAGAGTTCAAGATCGATTGTCAATTTAATGTATAATATTCAAGATTACGAATGTCAATTTCTTGTATAATATTTCAAGATTACATTTCTAACGAACATATTGTAAAGATGATGATAGAGTATACTTCTGTTATGACCGGATAATGTCAAAAACCGTAAATTGTGATTGGAAATAAACTTTTCAATTAGATATCGGGACAAAACCAATACTTGTAAATATCCTTAGAGGCAATTTCCAAACTTCTATCTTTGTTTTCACTTAAAATGCTATTTCTTTTTTCCAATTTCCCGATATGTGATATTTACCGAAAGAGTTGAATAGTGTCCTTGAATGCCATAACAGAGATCAAAACACATATAAAGGTTGCTATAAGAGTCTTTAATGTGACATATTTGAAACAAATATGTAGTGCTAGTTTTGTCGTCTAAATAGAGGGACCACTTCATAATGTTTAATTTTCCAAATGAAAACAAAGTTCTAGTATAAAAAAAAATCGAAAACATCTTACTCTTACTGAAATAGCGATAATTTAAAACTGCGTACTCTGTACACGTTACATTTTGTTTTATTGAAAATAAACCACCAATAAAGACATGTTTAATGATACGATGTAAAAGGCATACAACAAAGTGTTATTTTAATGTAAAAATAATCTTGTTACGGAAAGTTACATGACTTTATTTCACATTGCAACGAAATGATCATTAGATATGATCAACAGTGATTAACTTTTGGTTTTTCTAGGGTTAAATTTCAGTTTCCATATTCAATCTTATTTCTATGAACAGTGATCTTTATGATAGAGAACAAACAAGCTGATATTCTGTACTCTAATTGAAACAGGTAATATCCACCTCTAAGTAGGAAACTAAATGTTATGTCACCTTTTAAAGAGTAAGGTCAAATGAAATACAGTTTATTACGAAAATATTTTGATTTTCTATTTGAAACAATAAAATTACGAAAAACATGCATGCAAGATAACAAAAAATCCATAATCATTGCGATCAAACTTGCAGATATTCAGTTGCAAACACATTATCTGTAATATACGACTCATGAATCGATATATACGTTCAACACCTTTTATATTTCATCTGAATTCCTTCTTTAATGGAGCTTGCCCTCAACTTTAACAACATGACGCTCTAGGCAGGCAGACGTTTTACTATATATTTACTATTAATATTCATTACTTTCAATTTGTTTAGAGGGTATATTTTATATTTAATGGAACTTCTGTAGCAAACATGTATCCTCATACATATAGATGTTTTTTGTTTTTCGTTCATTTCTTTATATAAATCAGGCCGTTACTTTTCTCGTTTGAATTGTTTTGCATTGTCATTTCGGGGCCGTTTAAAGTTGGCTATGCGGTATGGGCTTTGCTCATTGTTGAAGGCCGAATGGTGGCCTATAATTTTTAATTTCTATGTCATTTAAGTGTAGAAGAAGAACATTGTTCAAAAGACTCATGACGAGAGACGAAAGGTAAAGATTGCTCCAGAGAAATATATCGTGCGGGGTTAGGTGGAGATTGTCTTTGAGACAATTGTCATGCGAGGATAGGCGGAGATTGTTCCAGAGACAGTTGATGTGTGAGGATATTGTAGAAATACTTGTAGTGCAAAAACGCTCAATATGTTCAGAGAAACCTATTAATGGATCAAAGGTTGAGATTGTTCCAGGGACACATGTCGGGAACACGGATATCCGGATCACACATTTGTTATAGTTACTGAACTATTAGACGACTATCAAAATGTCAAAGATTCTAAGAACTGATGTCCATATTTATTTCTTATTTTATCGTTACAAAATCTTTTTGTTTGACACAACACTGTAAAGACGATAGAAATCTCAGATATGCCACAATCTAATGGAGTTGATCATTTCTATTAATAAAACGGTGACCAGTCGAATCACTATATATTATATATCTGGTTTCCTCAGTTAACGGTAAGTAATTTGCTCTTTATTGCTGTTTTATCGGTTTGTTATTCAGTTATCTTCTAGGTGGAACAAATTTTATTATTCTATTATATGAGCGCCAATCGCATTTGCTATTGTTTACGGCAACATACTTTATCGACTTAATAAGAATAATAATTTGAAGAATAAATGGAACGACATTATCTGGAGTCTGTAAAATTTACTAAGGAACAAAATCATAGGTAGAAAGTGAAGTATTCTACATAGAATATACTTGTTCTAAAATTGATATATGTGTATTATAAGAAGATAACAAAAATTGTAAACTTATTACATATTGAAATACGAATTATATTACTTTCGCTTCATATGATATGAAAAAAGTCTCCTTATTATTAGAATATTTGAAATCAAAGTGTTTAGCCTTCTGGAAAGTTTGTAATTATAATCAAGCCATTTTGAGTCGTACATAAGTGTTTTAATTGCATTCATTCAGTACAGGCACTAGTAAGATAGAGTGAATACTGTCTAGAGAGTTCAAGATCGAATGTCAATTTAATGTATAATATTCAAGATTACGATTGTCAATTTCTTTTATAATATTTCAAGATTACATTTCCGACGAACATACTGTAAAGATGATGATAGAATATAATTATGTTATGACCGGATAAGGTCAAAAAATCACAAGTTGTGATTGGAAATAAACTTTTCAATTAGATATCGGAACAAAACCAATACTTGTAAATATCCTTAGAGGCAATTTCCAAATTTCTATCTTTATTTTCACTTAAGACGCTATTTCTTTTTCCAATTTCCCGATAGCTAATATTTACTGAGTTGAATATTGTCCTTTAAGGCCATAACAGAGATCAAAACACATATGAAGGTTGATATAAGAGTCTTCAATGTGACATATTTGAAACAAATATGTAGTGTTAGTTATGTCGTCCTAATAGAGAGACCACTTCACAATGTTTAATTTTCCAAATGAAAACAAAGTTCTAGTATAAAAAAAAAGTCGAAAACATCTAGTTATAACTCTCACTAAAATAGCGATAATTTAAAACAGCATAGTACTCTGTACACGTTACATTTTGGTTCATTGAAAATATACCACCAATAAAGACATGTTTTAATGATACGATGTTAAAGGCATACACCAAAGTGTTATTTAAATGTAAAAATAATCTTGTTTTGGAAAGTTACATGACTTTATTTCAAAGTGTCAAGAAATGATCATAAGACATGATCAACAGTGATTAACATTTGGTTTTTAGTAGATTAAATCTCAATTTCCATATTCAATCTAATTTCTATGAACAGTTATAATTACGATAGAGGACGAACAAGCTGATATTCTGTTCTCTAATTGAAACAGATAATAAACTCCTCAAAGTAGGAAACCAAATGTTATGTCACCTTTTAAAGAGTAAGGTCAAATGAAATA
Source organism: Mytilus edulis (assembly GCF_963676685.1). NCBI lineage: Eukaryota > Metazoa > Mollusca > Bivalvia > Mytilida > Mytilidae > Mytilus > Mytilus edulis. The sequence continues at coordinate 60,288,410 of NC_092356.1, forward strand.
CAGTTTATTACGAAAATATTTTCATTTTCTATTTGAAACAATAAAATTAAGAAAAACATGCATGCAAGATAACAACAAATCCATAATCATTGCGATAAAACTTGCAGATATTAAGTTGTAAAAACATTATCTGTAATATACGACTCGCCATCGAGATAAACATTCAACACCTTTTATAAAATATTTCATCTCAATTCCTTCTTTAATGGAGCTTGCCCACAACTTTAACTCCATGACTCTTTATGTAGACGTTTTACTATATATTTATTATTACTATTCATTACTATTCAATTTGTTTAGAGAGTATACTATATATTTAATGGAACCTCTGTAGAAAACATGTATCCTCATACATATAGATTAAGAAAACTGCTATACAGTTTAGAAACAATGTTTGGTTAAGGCCTGTATAAAATGTAGTTGACAGTTTTACATTATTATAAGAAGTCACGTTACCAATTTAGGTGAAGCATTTTCGACTATTCAACACCATCAATTTGTAGAATATGATACCAGTATACCACTTTGCATGTTTGTGACAATGAGATTTCAGTGCCGATTTCAGATGGGGCTTACCTTTAATAGAGGGTGTGAGGGGAACACTTCTTTTGTTTTGCACTTTTTTTACACAAATTATGAAATCGCATTTATATGTAAACAAATTAAAACGTTTAATCCCGCTGCAAATGTTTACACCTGTTCTAAGTCAGGAATCTGATGTACAGTAGTTGTCGTTTGTTTATGTTGTTTACATGTGTTTCTCGTTTTTTATATAAATTAGACCGTTGGTTTTGCCTTTTGTATGGTTTTACACTGGTAATGTTGGGGCCCTTTATAGCCTGTTGTTCGGTGTGAGGCAAGGCTCCGTCTTGAAGGCCGTACATTGGTCTATAATGGTTGACTTTTATAAATTTTTATTTGGATGGAGAGTTGTCTCATTGGCACTCACACCACATCTTCCTATATTAAATTATTACTGAATTAAGACATTTTGATCTACAAAGTTATGAATTGATTCATCGCCAAAAGAGGAAAGATAGTAAAACATTGTTTGGTGAAAACAAAAAATGCATAGATTTGTTTTAGAGCTCAGTATTACAATTAAGATAAGAGAAAATGAGTAATGTTTTATTACCACATTCATTACAGTTACCCTTTAGTTTATACTTTTTCTTTACATGCAGTATTCCTGAATTCGTTTGGACAAACTGTTAATCAGGAATTAACACTTTTTGTAGGAAATTAATGAACGCATAACTGCATCTTGACATACAAGTGATTAATTTCAATTTCAGTTTAAATCATGAGTTTCCAAAAACCAATTGCATTGTAATTAAAATTGAAATTTTGTACTAAATTTAGATTTCAGTCAAAACGTACTCACTTTTATTGCTTTCCAAAAAAATACTTTATTTTTAAATATCGTAACGAATGACATATATAAAGGGGGTCGGTCATATGCTGAGCTAATATTTCATGAAGGGAAGGAGTCTCGAACTTATGGAAATACCCGACCATAATGATTTAGATAGTAACAAGGAAAAGGGAAATTCAGAAATCATGGTAACCTTACCTGTAATATTTTCTAGAGGAATTTAAAAAATCAAATGGAAAAAAAAACTAAAACATAGGTTCTTCAATAATTTCTTATACCTATACCAAACCTATTGCAACTAAAATTTTCAATTACAAACGCGTTTTGCAGGATCTCGATATTGACGACTTCAAGTCTAAACCTCCTGATTGCACTTGTGCTAGTTCCCAATTCACATATAATCCCGCTGGCCACGTTATTACCGGTGACCTTAACATTGTTAATAACACTTCTCTACGAAACGTGTTATCGAAAGGTCCGAAATATCGTGAGCCTAAATCCATCAATTGGAAATACAACTTTAAAATTTTGATGGATTCAGTCGAGGATTATGCCAGGCAATGGGCTAAGCGCGAGAAGGAAGACGTAGACACTCTATCCGAATGGATAAAGGCAGTGAGGTCCTTAATACAAATCAGAATTAAGAAACTGAATGGGTCCATCAATGCCCATGCTACGTCAATTTTTAAAGACCCAAATGTTGCTAAACACCTATCCGACCTCCATGATAAATATGTTGTTGTCCCCGCAGACAAAGCCCCAAATAACATCGTTTTTGTCTGTAAAAGTCATTACATTAATTGCTTGATAAACGAATTAGGTATAGACAATTCACTTGGAAACTCAACATATACCCTCACGACACTTACCAAAGAGGAAATCCTGGATAATCATAGGTCTGTTCTTTGTTCCTTTGGTATTTCAACCAAAGATGAAGAACTGGATCTTCCATCACTGTATTGGATACCTAAACTACATAAGTGTCCTTACAAACAGCGGTATATTGCTGGGTCTTCCAAGTGCTCCACAAAACCTCTTTCTAAATTATTAACATCCATTTTATCAGCAATCAAAGACGGGCTTCAAAGTTATTGTGAAACTGCCTATTCTAGAGGTGGCGTGAATCAGATGTGGATACTTAAAAATTCCAAAGATCTTTTAGAGTACATACAATCTAACTCTCTTTCATCTTGTAACAGTATTAAAACATTTGACTTCTCTACTCTTTACACAAGTATTCCACATTCCAAACTTAAAGACAAATTAAAAGAGCTGGTATTACTTTGCTTCATAAAAAAGAATGGCCAACGTAGATACAAGTATCTTGTCTTAGGGAGGGATAAATCCTACTTTGTAAAGAATCACTCTGATTCAAACAAAAAATTCTCTGAAACTGATATTATCAAGATGCTTGATTTCTTGATTGACAACATATTTGTTACGTTCGGAGGACGTGTTTTTCAACAGACTGTCGGCATACCAATGGGAACAAACTGTGCCCCTCTACTTGCTGACTTGTTTCTTTATTATTATGAGGCTGACTTCATGCAGGAACTTCTTAGGAAGAAAGATAAGAAGTTAGCAATATCCTTTAACTCTACTTTCCGCTATATAGATGACGTTCTTTCACTAAACAATTCAAAATTTGGTGACTATGTGGAACGCATCTATCCCATCGAATTGGAGATAAAGGATACTACAGATACAGTTAAGTCAGCTTCATATCTTGACTTACATCTAGAAATTGACAATGAGGGTCGGTTGAAGACAAAACTTTACGACAAAAGAGATGATTTCAGCTTTCCAATTGTGAACTTTCCATTTCTAAGTAGCAACATTCCAGCAGCACCTGCATACGGGGTATATATCTCTCAAATGATACGATATTCCCGTGCTTGCATTTCCTATCATGATTTTCTTGATAGAGGGTTACTGCTCACAAGGAAGCTATTAAATCAAGAGTTCCAAATGGTGAAGTTGAAATCATCCCTTCGTAAATTTTACGGACGCCATCACGAGTTGGTTGACCGTTATGGAATAACCATTTCACAAATGATATCGGATATGTTCCTCACGTCGTAACTACAATCCCCTTCCCTTTCATGAATTTGACCTACCGAATTAGACTATTTACCGGATTTGTAATCACATAAGCAACACGACGGGTGCCGCATGTGGAGCAGGATCTGCTTACCCTTCCGGAGCACCTGAGATCACCCCTAGTTTTTGGTGGGGTTCGTGTTGTTTATTCTTTAGTTTTCTATGTTGTGTCATGTGTACTATTGTTTTTCTGTTTGTCTTTTTCATTTTTAGCCATGGCGTTGTCAGTTTGTTTTAGATTTATGAGTTTGACTGTCCCTTTGGTATCTTTCGTCCCTCTTTTCTTGTACACACTTAATATAAGAATGACAAAGTCACGAGATATGCTTATGTAAGGGAACTCAAATAAAATTGGACATAACAAAGGGCATTATTTGGTAAAGATTCTGTTAAAGATACTTTACATCGTGATTGATCATGACAAGGAATTTAGAAGAAGAGTGGATAGTTTTATGTACTACATATTGAGAAGATATGACGAGGTCAATGTCTAACAATAACATAAACTAACCATAACATAATTCAGCGGAAAAATATGTGTAAATGTAAAATAACAAAATTACCATTCGCAAACTCCGAAAAAAAACCTAGACAGACAAATGGCAAAATATAAAGCACAAACACATTAAACGAGTAATATTTTGTTATAATTATAAGCACCAATAGTTCAAAGTACATCGAAAAAAACATCAATTGAACATTTTGTGTAATTTCTGAAGTTATTAGCAAATTGATAATACACTGCACTATGATGTAACGGTAGTTAAACAGCATATAAGGTTCATCTGTATTCTGCCTGAAACAACAAAAAGTGCTTTTGTACTATCAACAAATGACAATGACAAAGTTTGCATCAATTAACCATCATTTCTTTAACTGAAAACGGTGATTAAAATGCTGACAGCGTGCACCATGTTGATTGATGGTATAATAATGACTTCCAGCTTACGTCTTTACGTGGAATCTGACAGAAAAAAAGGATTAGTGAATGATAATGATTAACTAAAACGTATTACATTGACAGAAATATGGATTTGCTCATTCTTATAATTTAGGTTCACATACACATTGTAACATTTCCAATACTATACTGCTTGACATGTGGATTAATAAAAACAACCAAAAAACAACGATTTTTTTTTATCATATTGAATGTTTTAAACATTCTGATCTTAATTAGTGTTGAGAATGTTTCTCTGGGTATAACAACCGTCCATATATCTAAACTGATATGTATTTACTAGAAAATATGTGTATGTGCCTCATGATGAGTAGAATATGAAAAGAAATCGTTATTCTGTATTTTCGTGGAATGGTCATATCTATTTTATCTTGTTTTGGTTGATGATGATTAGTTAAAACACTGGTGGCCTAAACAACTTTCAACACTATCATGACTATTAGCTATATCGAGGCGGTCAGCATGTATTAATATATAAACATAGACGATGCCGGAATGCAAGAAGAGAACTACCGACTGTCGACTTGAAAAAGACAATTTTAGTTAATTTCGATTAGAGTCGACCGCACCTGCACGTGTTCGGTTCTCTAACTCGACAGGATAGTGATACATTCGCTTAAGATACGATATTTAGACCATCACAAGGCCACCAGTGCATCTTCATATTTAAGTTATTTCTCAGGAAATTGTGCGTCGTTGTTTTGTTATCCTTCATATATAACAGAGCATAGTCTATTTTATCAAAACGTTATTTTTTTTAATGTTTTTCTGAAAATTTGTTTGCTATATAATCATCTAATGGATACTCTTAAGTGGTATATTTTTCTTTTTTTTAATTCTTAAACAGAAAAAAACTGCGTGCTATATTGATACATCTAATAGATATATTTATTTGTTATATTTGTTCTTTTTATTGTTATTTTTCTTATATAGAAAAAAATGACCATAACTCCCTTCTCGAATGATGTTAATAAATTCAATATGAATAACCACCCATTAAGAAACATACATTTTCCGATAACCATGTTTTGACTATATTCGTTAATATTAAAAGCCTATGACTTGTAAAGTGCATTTGTCACCTTCCATAACAATGTTCATATTACTAGAACTTCAGTCAAATCAAATAAGGATTACCCCAAAACAAACAGCCACAAGTCAGATTCAAAAGTAATATAGACTGTGTATCTGTTAAAAGACAACTAATTTCCTCAATTATTTACATAGTCTTATTCAGGGTCGTATCTTCAGTAAAATCCTATATAAACCAATAGATGGAAATGTCGATGGGTCAAGTAGTTACGATACTAGTAGAGTTTTCTTATGTACATCCATCCCGTAGTAAATCATGTAAATGACGTTTACATGCGTGAAAAATTTGTATTATTGATAAGACATCAATCTTTAATTCTCCGCAGAATTTTTTTTAAATAATAACTGGCTATAAAACTAAGTGTGATCTACCATATTCTATTAGAGGAAATACATGTAGCAAGTCAAGAATATAACAGTTTTTTCAGTTCTTTTTATTATGTTTAAGCTTTTGATTTTGATTTTGATAAAGAACTTTCTGTTTTGAACTTTCCTTAGAGTTTGACATTTTTAGCCAAAGTGTTCCTAAATAAAAATTTAGTCCTTGATTGATAGTTGATCATGGTTTACGTGATGCTACAAAATGCTAGTATCCATTCATATTATAGACACACCTTAAACATAGAGTACTTCTACTTTTGAATTTTTCTCTGAAGGAAGGAATATATCTAATTTTCATTAAAACTTTATTTTATATTTCGAAAAAGTTTAAGTGCCAATCATTTGTCCAGTAACGGTATTTTAACACGGCAATCGAATTGTCTGCTGACGGATGTTTAGTAGCAAATCAGAAGTCTAGTTAAGGTATTATAACACGATTTTTGTCTGCTGGCGGTGGTTTAGTAACAATTGTCACGATTTCCTCCAGTGAAAGTTAAAACGTATTTCCTCAAAAGATATAATTATGTCACAGAATTTGGCAAACCTCATTTAATTTTCCATGAAAATTCAATTTTAACCGAACAAAAGATTTCAATCACAGCCGACAGAACAGAAGCAATCTTGATTTAAAGTACGTCAATGTATAATAATAGAATTTTGGTATTAGAGAAGACATTGTAATGTGTTTCCTTCATCATTTTTTTTTTATTTTGCAATCGACCATTTTACTAAAGAAGGGAGACGAACGATACCGACGGAATAATCAAACTCATAAACATTGCCTGTTCACGAAATTGATGTTCTCAAATTTTTGGGTTGTTTTACTATGAAAACGTTCAACATCCAACATGATTAGGCCCCTGTGTAATAGAGGTATATTCGACAAGTTTAACATAATCTTTCTTAATATTTGTGCATTCCAAAAGCGGATGTCAGAAGTACGCATGGCAATTGCTTAATATAATATAACTTTTTCACATAAAGTAAATCCTATAACTATGGTCAAATAGTCCAAGTAAACAAAATCGTTTGCTGTTATAGGCACGTCACATACTCTGGATATAAAACCAAACAAACGAACAGATCTACGGAGAAAATATCATGACAAAACAAATAAAGATTTAGTTTGAGTAAACGTCCAATAAAACTAAGTAATTGTAACAATATTCCAACTAATTTCGATTGAATGTAAATTGCCATTTATTCATATAGGTACATTTACTAAATGTAAATACAGTTGTCAAATGCTTATAAATCAATCTTAATATGACTATGAAATAAATGTTATTACATTTGTAACTCATCAAAAGTTCGAAGTTGTTTGTATCTTGAGAAGATTACTTTGGTTCTGCTACATTGTTTTTCAAACAATATCTATATCTTTGAAGAGGAACAACATTTCTTCTTAAATTAGCAAAGTTATTCAACAGATAGAATACACAAATTGACTAAATAAATCTTATCCCCACACAATCAAACCAAATTAAAACTTTGGCCTTCATTCAGATTAAAGAGTTTTTGAGACTCATTATTTCATAATTTAATATTAATTTATAGTTAAATGTTCATTTTATTTTATAATCTTTGTATGACTTTGTATCCTAAAAATACCGATAGTGTATAATGACAATTAAGTTGGATTTAATTGACATGATGGATTTGACCGTACAAAACTAATAAGTTTTCAAAGCATAATTGATTTAATAGTGATTGTTACAGTTACTTATGTTTGAAAACAAAATGGATTTCAAAGTAAAAAATAAGAATGCGCTTTTGGAAGAATAAAACGTGTTTCAATCATATTGATGTTTACAATTAAACCAATAATTTGTTAGACTAAGCCAGGACATGTTGGGGAATATTATGCGTGTACATACTTCCCGAAAAGTTTGTTTACACACCGGATATATGCAAGATCATAAACACAGTCTATTTATGTTAACATTTTAATTCGAACGATATACTCTGAATGTCAGGCCATCACGTAATACACATTAGATTTACTGATATCAAATTAAATCAAAAGAAAAAAGAAATAGCAGGATCTGAGAGCACACATACCCTGCTCTGCATTTAAAGCCTGTGTTATATTGTCAAATAAACCATAAAAGGCATAAATAGTTCATGACACGCGATATCACTGAATTAGAAACCAGCCAAATTCAAACCAATGTAGCATTGAAAATAATGACAATTTCAATCACTTGAAAATGTTTTCTTTCTCTTTATTTATCTTTTTATTTATAAAGCGGATATCTTTTCTGTTGGTTTAAATGCTTGATTTATCTGAAATATAGCGAAAAATACAGCATGCCTCATGGGCATCGGTAATTATTATCTATGCTGATAAACAACCAAACGGAATACATTGTTTTTTTACCAACCATTATTATAAACTGGATTATATTAATCTTTGAATATAAAAAAGATATCAACTACACTGCATCACGTGATATTAAACAAACGTTTTCGCCCAAACAGATCGGCGACACTACCAAAACTGTCACCATTATTATGGTCAAATTTCATCAAGTTTACACTATAAAGACTGCATTGAAAAACCTTGCAGTTTCTTTTGTTTTTTTTTTTTTTAAATTTAGACAAGTTAATTAATACACTCAGGCACACATTGTGTGCAAAATGAGCAACATGATATAGTATACAAAATTATAAATTGACCAATAGATGTGACAAAGAACAACATTTTGTATTGGTCCATCACCTCGTCATGGTGACAATAAAACATCGTCATTGATCATACCTATGTTAATTGATGTCCCCACGACTGTCATTGCACGTGTTTTAATTAAACTGTATATTAGCACCCTACTTCTATTGTTACCACATATAACGTTAAAGATGAGAATTATACAGACAAATTTTATAACACTTTATCTTTGTCATATTATATGTTCAGACGTAATAAACATTTCCTACAATAATCTACATATATATTATTGTTATAAAGTCATTTATAAAGAGTAACGACAGAGAAATTAGAACTTAATAAACGCGTTTGCGGGAATTATATTATTGTCTGTCATATTTATTCGTATAGATATTCAATATGTTTGTTAATATACCATGAAATAAACAGCACTTAAGGCTATATTAGTTTTATTCTGTTGAAATTTAATAATACATTGAATCTAATCCTGAAATCATGAATTGCTCTACAACTTCGTTCTATATTTGTTTGTTTTTTTACTTTTTGTATTCAAGCGTCAGTGGTGAGTCTTTCTGGCGCAAATACTGAATTTTAATCCTGGTATCTATGGTGAGTGTATTTGCTGAAAATTGTTAAAAGAAATTGAGCTGCCATAGAGTTATTCTTTTTCTTGTAAGGCATGCAGGGTAGTACGATATTGATACTAATTTATAACAGAATATTAAGAAAATATAAACACTATAATGCTGAAAATCCTAATTTTGCACTTACAAGAATATAAATTATGGTTATCTTAACCGATTTTAGCTTGACACATGACATTGACAAATATGAGTGTTCATGTTCACACAACGGCTTTCATATTCGAAGTTGAGATACGACATCATGATTTTTATTTTCTTTTAAAAGATGTGTGTTTCAGATGACCACGGACATATTCCAAGTATCGTTACCACAATACCGTGCCATTTGCCTAGATCTAACCATTACTAGATATAATTCACCACCGATTTGATACTCAAAATTATCAATGTCTAACACGACGAGTGCTTTTAAAAGAGTGGTATAGACTTACCCTCTTTTAGCACCTATAGTTTTTGCTGATGTTCCTGTAGTTTATTCGTTAGTACTGAGTCCTGGATTGCCTTAGCTTTTCGATGTCATTTTCTGTTTGGCAATGACATTGTCAGTTTTTTCTCCAGGTAAGAGTTTTTAGTAAGCCATTTAAATCCTTCGCTTGTGCTTAACTAAGTAAATAATCAGTAAACAAGAAAACGGGAAGTATTAACACAGATTGTATCTTTAGAAATGAACAGTCGGAAAAAAGCCAGAGAAGTCAAATATGTCAATGACATTGTATTGATAAGATATTTGATTTATGGACCTATAAACATTCTTGTCAAGGATTTCACCGCGTTCGAATTTTATACAGTAGCTCTATAATCAATTATTTCTTTTCAAATTATCCTGCGTTTGGAAGGTGTTTACTCTTTTGGTTTTCTTTCACAATTTCGTCAACAAAATGTCTTACAGAAATAAGAAAAATGGTAAAAGATATACATTGATGAAAAAAGAAAAAGTCGCAGTGATCCATTTTCTGCATATTGATATAATGTCACTGGAATATGTTACTAAGAGCTTCTAGATCTGATATTAACCTGTTATTGACAAACTGATATATCAGACGAAAAGTAATAATGAAACAACAAGTGTTCGATACTGGATAAAATGTCTCGAGTAGTTTTATAAAATTTAACTAATCGAAACAAATACTATATTATAATGTGTCTGAGTAAACAGACCAAAACATTTCTTTCTGCACTGTAATGCTTGTTTTAAATAAGGTGTGCTTTTCCTCTTCTCCGTATAAATAACTAGACTGCGTTATTCAATACAATTAGCTTCATTCAACACATGTGTTTATACGATTTCTAAATCATTCTTTCAATTAACGTGGAGGACAAAAAAATAAGAGAAGAGCTTTCAAGATTCCTAACGTAATTACGTTAGATGTTATTAAAAAGCTTCGTATCATTGTTCAAAAGTCAATGTCCTCTCACAATGTGTGGTTCTTAAATACAAACAATAAACTGTCCATTTACATTCAAAACTCAATGAATAGAACTTATTAAATACAGAGCGTCGCTAGCTGGATCTACAATAAAACAATAAATGTTCATTTACATTAAAAACTCAATGAACAGAACTTATTAAATACAGAGCGTCGCTAGCTGGATCTACAATAAAACAATAAATGTTCATTTACATTAAAAACTCAGTGAACAGAACTTATTAAATACAGAGCGTCGCTAGCTGGATCTACAATAAAACAATAAATGTTCATTTACATTAAAAACTCAGTGAACAGAACTAATCAAATACAGAGCGAACCTTAGACAATACTTTCAATGAAACAATAAGTTTAAAATTTAAATTTCAAAACTAAGAGATTCTAAACGCTCAAGAAACACTCGAAGCAATTACGAAAAAGCCAACAAATTACTTTGTCTATGGATTTATGAGTTTTGAACAGCGGTATACTACTGTTGCCTTTATTTAGCCTAAAACGTATGTGAAACAACTGACAGCGTTCACACATTGTTACACTTACTCTCTGTAGACAGGGAAACAGTTTGTCATACTTGGAAAGGAGTCATTTTCCTTTATAAAACAATTGTGTTTGTATTCGTTAATCCACTATTTGTGATTGTACGCTGTAGTCGTTATACCCCGGATTTTTATGGGGTTCCATAGCATATCTTTATATTTGTTTTATTAACCTCCAAACAAATGTATGTCTGTTTTTGTTTTCATTTTTCCCAATCATGGGTTCTCTGTAAACTTTGTATGTCGTAACGTATTGTAAAACGTACTCCTCTTTTTTATAATGATTTATCTTAACAGTTAATTTCTTCCATTTAACAGTTTAAAGAAAATAATAAAATGTTGGTTTTTTTTCTCTTTTTCACACAACATTTGTCTCTTGATACTTGTCAATTCTTACTTGCATGTTTTTAAACAACCAGAACAATAAATAATGAAATAGACATCATTTAAAAAGACGTTAACCCAGTCTATGGAAGAAGCGAATCGATGAAAAAGTTTCTTATATCACATAGCGATATTGTCTTATATCAATTGTAAATATGCAGACATTCCATGCGGAAAATGTTGTTTTCGGCAACGAACAATTAAGAAAAGACGAACTTTAAAACTTACTGCTCAAATATAAACAACAATTGAGTCTAAATATGTATTCAGAAGTTAGTTAAAAGCAAAAGTTTATGTCTGTGTAAAATTTGATGTGCTGTTTTTTTCTTATATACAAAAATAAACAAATGCTATTAATTCTAATATAAATGCGATACTTTTGAAATATCATAGCAGTGTCTTTGTTTTATCAATATTAGTACTTGTTAGTATTAATATTAGACTGCTGTACCCATTTTTTGACAATTTTACCTATTATGTCTGTTTTGTTCAAGCATCGTTGTAAATAGAACAGAATTTGATGAGACTGCCATACATGCGAGAGGCTTAGCGCTATAAAACCAGGTTCAATCCACTATTTTCAAAATTTGAAAATGCCAGTACCAAGTCAGCATGTTTTATTATTTGATTTTGCCATTTGATTAGGGACTTTCTGTTTTGAATTGTCCTCGGAGTTCAGTATTTTTGTTATTTTACTTCTCAGTAGTATTGTATGTAAATAAGCAGTTTTTGGACCATTGGTTAAATGCAAATTGTTTTTGGTAACATCTTTCAAATTTCTTAATTGGTTTTGGAAGCAAAACTAATCAAATAAGGGTTTTATAAACAATGTCGTAATAAAATGGTTAAGTATCAAAATTATTGTTCACATATATAACATCTATCATTTCAATTTTGTCGTTTAAATACACCTTGCCTGTTATCATATAAAATAATTCATGGAAATTAAAGAGCAGACGTACGTCGTGTTAAATGTCACCCTGTTTTAAGAAAAGAGTTATTACTATATACTGAGAAATCTGCCTTACTTCGTACAAATGCTAACATTCGTCTAGAATTTCCCACAATGCAACTCGTTGATATAAGAAAGTATCGCTCGTTGATATTAGAAACGTTTATATCGATTCGCTTCTTCCATAGACTGTAACCTATATGTGTATTTTTTTTCTATTTCCATTTATCCATTTAAATCATAGATACCGACCAGTTTAACGTTTTTTGCAGATGATGCTTTATGTATTAATTTCATATCATATTAACACTGACACATCATCAATCGAATCAAATTATTGTGCAACGATTTTCAATAATTTATAGTGTGCTTTCATAACGAAATTATCTAGATTCAAAAAGGAGGTTTAATAAATATTGTCATATTTCATTATGAAAAACACATGTGATTGTATAATTGTATTCATTGTATCTATTCATCAATTTTGAATGATATCACATCAAACGTGAAATCGTAATTTGAATTTGCACGTACGAGAAATGAATAAAGATCCTATATAAACAGTTAAATTCATAACATTAACTAGCGCTTTCACAGATTTTTAGGTCAACTACTTTGACATTATAGATAAAATATCGTTTTATATTGTTTCACTCTCTTTTTACTGTTCATTATGTTGTATTTTGTGTTATCATTTCGGGTAAATGAATTTACTTTCCAGCATGAAACATGATATGGATTTTATGTTGGTACAAACGGGAGATACATGTTACTTTGTGTAACTTATTTGATGACTCTTCCGTCAGTTGGGATACACGTGATTCTGAATTCAATTGTGCATGTTGTATTCCGTAATCGATCATTAATCTTGTTTCGGATATTGCTTCCTTTTTTAAGTACATTATTAATTCTTCCAATTTTTTGTTGCGTAATATTTCTATTCTCGTAGTGTTAATATCCTTGACGTTAAGGTAAAATTAATATTTAATTTAACATTTTTTATATGGTTTGGGTAAAAGATTAGATACAAATGTGTATCGATGATACATAACAGAATCACATGTTAATCGGCTATTTCATGATAGTAAGTTAGTTGTGGTACAGTCCGAAATCTTTAATACTTTTCACGATTTTATGTTTTGTTTAAGGTTTTCAAAAGGGGTTCTTGTAATTATTGATTTACCATGTAATGAATCGAGATTGAGTTATTTCGATGTATATGTATTTGGCAGCTAACACCATCTTTAAAATATGACGTGAGTGTTGTACGCAAATAAAAATGATGGAGTCGTCATGACTGTTTGCTTTACATCAAGTGGCGATTGAATGCATGTATTATATATTGTCATTTTGTTTAGTTTCTTTTGTTACCTGTTTTGACATCGGACTCGGACTGCTTTTGAACTGAGTTTAACTGTACGTATTGTTGTGTGTTTGTTTTTTCTACATTGGATACAGGTATAGGGGGAGGGTTGAGATCTCAAAAAAACATGTTTGACTTCTCTGCATGTTTGTGCCTATCCCATGTCAGGAACCTTTCGCCTTTGTTAGTCTTGTTAAATTCTAATTTTAGTGTATTGTGTATAATTCGGAGTTTAGTATGACGTCCATTATCACTTAAGTAGTAAAAATATTTGTTTATGGGCCAACTGAAGGACTCCTGCGGGTGCAGGAGATTCTCGCTGCATTGAGGAACCAATGGTGGCCTTCGGTTGTTGCTCTTCTGTCGGGGTGTTGTCTCTTCGACACATTCCCAAATTCCATTCTCAATTTTATAAAAAAAAAAAAAAAAACATTCATTATTACAGTTATATATACCAAGTCAGGAAAATCGATTTAAGACTTTCGAACAGCGGTATACTAATGTTGACTTTATATATGATAAATTATAGATAACATTATCTGTATTACACGTTACTTACAAAGGTCGTATAGAATAATTGTTATATCATCATTTGAAATAATCTTTCGTTGGAAAAAAGGGGTGGTGAGTTTAATATAAGTCAACTCGTCAAGATAAATAGATTTGACATCATTCACCTAACTTTTACTTACTTTAAACGTTGATGATTTAGTTTGTTCTCGCGAGGACAACATTATGATTCATTTATTCGGAAAATTGATAATCCTACGTTGATAACTGAATTTTGTGGTTTCTTCGTAGAACCTAATATCTAAAAAATCAATTCGTAGTTCATGAAATCAAAAATCAAAAAAAACATCTGAACTCATGCAAACACGAGTCCAGAAAATACAAAGCTAAAAGAGAGACAAACGATACCAAAGGGACATTCAAACTCATTAGTCAAAAATAAATGCCTAACGATATGGCTACAAAACTAACAGACAAGCAACAGCGCACAAAACACAACATAGAAAACTTAAGATTGAACAACACTAATCCCACAAAACAATGGAAGGGGGTGTCTCAAAGGTGCTATGGAAGGATAAAAAGATCTTGTTCCATATGTGACACTCGTCGTGTTGCTCACATTGTACAAACCATTTGAAAAGTCTATTTCGGTAAGTCACATTTAGGAAAAGGGGACGGAATTGTAAATAACATGCGTAGATATACCACTATAAAAATATACTTGACGAGACTAGGACTAGGAAAGACTCTTCCCAATTGACTAAACTATTCAGATAAATGGATTGAAAAGGCCAGAAAGAAAGAAAAAGCGTGAAAAAAATTAAAACACAACATGATTAGTTTATGGAAACTTATATGCTTAAAATAAAAGATATTTTACATACTAGTATACATTAAAATATATGAAACAAATGTTTTATCATTTGATTTTGCCATCTGATTTTGGACTGTTTTGAATTTTCCTCGGAATTCAGTTTTTTTTTTTTATTTTACTTTTTTGTACGAGTGTATGATTCAATATCAATTTAAAAACAATGCACTTTTTGAACGAAGAATTAGGTTGCATGTTATACGCTATTTTACATTGTCAATTATCTTTAAAGTGCTTTTCGTCAAACAATGACACAAATAAACAGTCTAGTAAATAATATATCTTCATATACATCTATGAAAATCATCTAGGTTTAATGCATACAATGATAACGTCAGAATTTGGAATAGTGCACGCAACTTTTGAGGAAGGTCATTAGTCACAATATTTTGATGGCAGCTTTGGAACATTTTACGATGTTCGACAGCAATTAACAGCAAGATTTCATATAACTTAAATATACACTCGGAAATAAAGTTCCGAATATATATTCTTCTTCTGTCAAGTAAACCCTGCACGAATATCGAATTGACTAGAACACGAAGAATATATTAAAATGTTATCATGTTTAATTAATATATATATAAACAGAAGGATTTTTCTAACCAATGGAATAGATTTCTTAATCTGTTTTTGGTTAAAATGTAAAATGTACTGGAATTTTCGGTGTTCAATGCACTTCAACTTCCAACTTCAGGCTTTCAAACTGTTCCATTTTTGGGACTATACGTCCATGTAGCGTACACAATTATAAGCCTGTCATCTCTGCTTTTTCAAGACAGTTAGTGCATTTGATACATATATGTACTTCCAAGATGATACTAAAAAGATTTTCAATCAGTATTGCAAAACTAAAGAAAATGACCTAGAGTTATATTAAAACCTATCCTCAGTAAAACAAATATTATACAATATAACTAAACAATAGGAATGCAATATCTAAACAATCCGTGTACAGCAAGTCCAAGATTTGTTTACATAGAAATATTGATATGTAAAATGAGACAACTTTCACCCTAAGACCTACGGCCAGAATTATGTCACCACAAGCCTACAACAATGAAAACATTTAATACCGTGTAGTGAGCTTTAATTAATTAGGCATATGACAGAAAATATGTTTTGCAATACAAAAGAGGAAAATGAAGACTTGTTCTTATTTTTTTAAAGACGCTAAAACAATATACCATCTGCCAATCATTATTATCAGAGAAAGAATAGTGTCGAAAATGTTAAAGACAAAAATGTAAGACGGATAAAAGTGTAAAGGTTTTTGGGAATTTGCTTAAAGGAAATCTCCTCAGACTTTATAATTGGTTCTTGAAATAAAACCAAAAAGGATGGTCGTAGAGTTTCGTCGACATTTTCTAAAACTCCAGACTAATTTTAAGAGAATTATTCATTGTAAATCTAGGAACCGTATGATTTATTTTATTATATAAACACAGTTACTTCGCAATTTAGTATCTATGTAAAGTCTGCTTTTCATGACTTGTGTACATGGTTCAAAAACCTTTTCACGATCATATAATTATGTGACTAAGTCGATGTAACCTTAATTTACCTATCTGCATCGCATAATTAACTGTATTATTCAGCTCCATAATACGCTGTATTTAGACCTGGCATTGTCGTTTGAATGTATAGCCCTGGCCTTTTGAATTTTATATGAATGTGTCTGTCCAAACAAAAATTTTAATTGTACAATATTAAGATTCAACTAAAGTTAAAATATAGAACACTTCATAAACATCTAAACTTTGCCATTATTTTTCCACATATAATCAATAAAGTCTTAATCTATGGGAACACGAGTTTATCAATTTTTACGCATCCATCTCGTATAATCGTCAAAAAACGTATTCTCTCAGTCTGTTTTGATGTGAAAAGATGGCAGCTAATTAATTGTCGTGTTTTAAAGCCGTAGATTGTCACCTTGATATTAAACAATCAACAAAGCAGCATGAATATTGAGCACGTGTATAACATGTACTTTGCGATAAAAGTTCATTTAAATGACCGATCCATGCGTATTGTGATCACGGTTTTTGTTTACGGGAAAGGTCACGCTAGGTTCATTGCATACGCAAAGAATATCGGCGAATTGTTTATCGGAAGCAAACAATTTAAAAATTAAATGTCTTCTGTATTTGGACTAATTATAGAATTTTCTTCAGAAAAAAATATATGTACATAGGTTTTATGATAAAAAAAAAACTAGCCATTAAGTTATTTAACACATGTGCATCTTTTTTTTTTAATTTGAAGTTTCATGTGACCATTATGATCTCTAAATATTTTTATTTTTTTTGCGATTTTCAGGTAGTGCATTGTGTCAGTAATTTTCATCCAATATAGTCAGTGATTTGGATTTTATATACACATCATGTTTTCATGTTTTGGTTCTTATACATCCTTGGTTTTCAAGTATGTGTATTTATAATATCCGGATTGAGGTAAATCTAAATTAAAACCACGTCCTACGCCTAACATAATTAAAGTTTTTTTTTATCTTCTATTTTTCAGAAATGTAAATCAGCTGGATTTTTTGTTTGTTTTTATCTTAATGATGGTCTGTTTTAACTTTTTGTTCAAAATATAATTATATTAAATCTCATACAGTATCCATTCCATAATTGTTACACGTACAACACATTACTGTAATTAAGTACGACAAGGTCATATCGTGAACATTCCTATATCTCTTTTTTTAAATATAGATAACGAAAGATTTCGTAATGCTTATTTAATGTTTTATGACGTTAGAATAGACAACAAAGATGTAAATACTTTACTAAGGGGACTTTCAAGACAGCATGTTCAGGTACAAAGAATTGTTGTCTGTTATGAAAATTCTCAATTGAAAGATATATGCAAGAAAAGGCGTTATCTTCTATTGGATTTTAATATTTCAAATGGCCTTTGTCAAATAGCTTTGCTTGTCTAGAATCTTTAGTCTATAAACAGCTAAAGATTACAACAACTTAAAACTGACGGTATGCCATTTGGCGGCCAAAAAGTATGAAACATGTATTATATATTCGATGCTTACTCTAATCGGAAAATCTAATTAAAATTCATTGACTTTGGCCATGATAGAATTCATAATATGAACCTGAGTTCAATATAATAGGTAGGCACTCACTACTGAAAGCCCGAGCTTGCTCGGAGGTTTACTGGTATGCATACAAGTTCGCTGCATTGGAGATCAGACTTCAAAGTTAAAAAGGGAAAACAATGAATTTAACTCTGATTTCCAAGCATTTCGTGCATCATATTTGAAATTGATTACAAGTAAATTGAAAGTCAAAAGACGATTGTTAATTTTTGCATTATATCAACCAAATATCATCTTTAAACAGTGATTACAACCCGCTTCTCGTTGACTGTCATTGAACTTCGTTGCTGCGATTTGGCAATTCAGTTCTACTTCGCGACAAGGGAAATAACATGCGTCAAAACATAAGTTTATAGAAAAATTTATTATTTATGAAACGATCGTTTAGAAATGTCCGTAAAAACCTAGACCTATGCATGACAAAATGTAAAACAACTCGAAAACAAAACCCAACGGTCGTATTTATGTTAAAAACAAAAAAAGAAATAAATATTTGTGAAGTGCCATTTTCAGGTTGATAACGACAATTTAGAAAAAACTACGTCAACTTGGGTGAAACGTTTGGTCGATTAATTCTGCATATATTTTTTGTTTTTACAGACTCAATACTGTGTATATTTTAGCGTGTTGTTTTTGTCGTATTCTTTTTCTATTGTGATGTTTTGTACATTTTACATCATATTTTCGTACTAACATTGATTAAATACCAATAATGCCGTAATAATGGTATATAATAATATTCTAATCCCCAGTTTAATGAAGAAAACAATCTGTTTAAGCAGAAGACGACAAAAAATTTCTGAATCCAGATTTTCCCCATGCCTCATAGTGTTAAATTGTGAACCAAATAATTTGATTAATAGCGTTGAAAAACTTAATAAAATTGTTAGCGCTTAGCGCGATTTTTTTTTCTCTCTCACTTCGACTAAACAACCATATCCCCACTTTTGAAGTTACATGGTTGCTCCCAAAGACAACGTTTGGACTGATTCTTGTAAAAAGTGTATGCATTTATCATATACGTAGCTCCATTAGGGGCCCTAAATTAAACTCTGTTTTTAAATAGCAAATCAAAGGAAAAAAGATTGTTTTGAATTGAGGGATATCATAGTTCCGTATTTGTTATTTGTGCATTTTAAAGTTATCGTACGACAATCAACTTTGAGCAATTTGAACACAGGCACGTCCAATCAGAATGGGGCGTGTAAAAAGAGTGTCACGCTGTCAGCTGCATGAAGGATTTTTTTTCCATTTCTGGTTATACACCAATTTTGCTCTAAATCAAAACCGGTACAATGTAAAACGCTGAATATTAAGTAAAGCATTCACATACGGAACGCTGAAATGTGAATATATGAAAGTAAATATAAGAATCGAAACAATTGATTAGGTGTTTGGCCAAAGTGAAGTTAAACATGTCAAAATCTATCTTAAAGGGCTACTTTGCTCGAGGGAGTTGAATCCTAAGTTTCTTTGTAATTTTTATGTAAAATTATCGATTTTTTTTGTTGCTAGGGACAAAAATATCATGAATAATCAGGAACAAATTAGCAATAAATACAGCAGGGAGGGATTGTGCTTGCTATTCATATGATGAAGTCATAATTCTTTCAATTAGTTCAATTGAGGTCTTGAGATGGAATATATCAGTATACTGCTAGCTTTATATATAATAGTCTTTTGTTAATTTTTTATCATTGTCATTTTGAAATAGTAAGTACAGAGTGAGTCGTGGATAATATCTAGGTCCTTTACTGCGAAAGGATTTTAACTCTCGGTCTCGAACGATGTTAGGATCTCCTGTTATAACATGGGAAATTGGTCCATAAAGGTATTTGGAAATACTGCAATTACATGAAGTAGGTGTATGTTCACTGATATTAACATCTTTACACAATTGGCTATAATATAACCATATATGCATTTATCAATATCAATGTAACCTTGAATGGTATTCTGTCTAACAACACGTTTATTATTCTATGTATTAAGTTTTGTTCTGTACTTATGGCCTTATTACGTTTAAAAATTTAAACCACCAACATAAATCGTATAGCACTTTATTGAGAGTAAACCAACCAAAAACAAACCTTACTGCATTCAAATATGAGTTCACTAATCGAAACAAATGCTATATTATAATGCGTCTGAGTAAACAAACCAAAACAAATATTATCGCACTAAGATATGAGTTGACTTATCAAAAGAAATACTATATTATAATGTGTCTGAATGAACTAACCAAAAACAAACCATTTTGCACTTAAATATGAGCTAACTGATCGAAAGAAATGCTATATCATAATGTGCCTGAGTAAACAAACCAAAACAAATCTTATCGCACTAAAATATGAGTTAACTATTCGAAACAAATACTATTTTATAATGTGCCTGAGTAAACAAACCAAAACAAACCAAAACAAACCTTACCTATCTAAAGCCCCAGTCCCACTAGACCACGATCTCACCACGCTCATCGCGATCTAAATTGAATTCAGATCGTGGTGAGGTCGCGGTATGAGCGGCATGAAAATGTAAATTTTCGTTGCTTTCACGATGCTACTACGTCCTCATTACGCTTCTACAACGATCCCGCTACGATTATAACACGTTCTCACCGCGCTTATTCTGCGACCTTACTACGCTTATCAAGATCTTTCTACGCTCATCACGTTCTCACGTCGACCATACCACGAGTTATCCGATTGCAACACGATCCTACTACGCTTCTACTGCGATTATAGCACGTTCTTACCACGATTACACTACGTTCAAACCGCGATCTTACTACGCTCTCAGGAATAACGTCAACATCGTGTTCCATATTAATACAGTATAATTCCTTCAGTTGTATTTCTAATTAATACGTAGATTTCTCGAAAAAAAAATACAATCAAGCCACCAAAATCTACTAGAACAGGTGGGCGTGGTGTTAGGGTTGATGTAGAGGCAGATGGAGCTCTGATAGTAACGAATCTTGATCAAGTAGAGATGTCGGACCGACCAATCTGACCTATATGTAAATTACAACCTATTGCTGGTCTATAAAGCTGAAATGACGATATTTTAGTGAACGATAGCAGATATGAAACAGATGTGTCAATAGATATAGGAAGATGTGGTATGAGTGCCAATGAGACAACTGTCAATTCAAGTAGCAATTTTAAAAAGTAACAATTATAGGCCAAGATACGGCCTTCAACACGGAGCCTTGGCTTACACCTAACAGCAAGATATAAAAGGCCTCTAAAAATACTAGTGTAAAACCATTCAAACGGGAATACCAACGGTCTAATCTATATGAAAACAAGAAGCCTGGTTGAGAAAGTGGACAAGAAGTCCCAATTACATAGTGATACAGACAAACAAAACCTGGAGAGAATTAATATATTTGATGGGAAAATGACAATGAGAATAATGGTCGTAGTATGAACGTAGTCAGGTCGTAAAGATAGCGTGATGAGAACGGCAAGGGCGCGCTAGAATCGTACTATGGTCGTGAACAGCGTGGTATAGTCGTAGTGGAAGCGTAGTTTGGTCGCGGTGAGAACGTGATGCTAGTTGTGAGGTCGTAATAACGTCGCAATGAGATCGTAGCGCAGTTTCTCCGAATAGAATCACGCTTTCGCTACGCTCTCACTACGATGGTACAGCGACCTTTGTGATCTTACTACGATCTTAGTGCGCTCTCACTACGCTTCTACTACGACCTGATTTGGCCACGATCGCACCACGATTGTTTTGAACATGTTCAAAGTTGGCCACGCACATCACGATCTTGAAGACCTCACCACGACCGTGATACGACCTTACTGCGATCTACACGATCGTACTACGATCATCAAAATTTGCATTTTTTTTTACAGATCGTAGTGCGATTGTGGCCTAATGGGACTGGGGTATAAAATATGAGTAAACTAATCGAAACAAATACTATATTATAATGTATCTAAGTAAACAAACCAAAACAAATCTTATTGAATTAAAATATGAGTAAACTAATGGATACAACTACTATATTATAATGTGTCTAAGTAAACAAACCAAAAAATTCTATCTGCACTGGGATACTAGTTTTAAATAACGGTTTGTTTTTCCTTTTTCCAGTATAAATAATTAGACTGGTTTATTCAATACAGTGTGCTTCATTTAACAAATGCGTTTATATGATTTCTAACTCCTTCTTTCAATTAACGAGGAGGACAAATAGATAAGAAAAGAGCTTTCAAGATGCCTAACTTAATTACGTTAGATGTTATTAAATAGCTTCGTATCATTGTTGAAAAGTCAATGTCCTCTCTGGCTGTGTTGTTCTCAAATACAAACAATAAACTGTCCATTTACATTCAAAACTCAATGAACAGAACTTATTGAATACAGAGCGTCACTAGCTGGTTCTACAATAAAACAGAAAATGTTCATTTACATTCAAAACTCAATGAACAGAGTTAATCGAATACATATTGAACATGACTTTCAAAGAAAGCCAATGTTATAAAAATGAAACAATCAAAACAAGTTTAAAACAAACACATTAAATAAATTCCAAAACTAAGTAATTCGAAACGCTCAAGAAACAATTACGACAAAAGCCAACAAATTACTGAGCCCTAAAAATGATCAGAAACAACTGACAACTTTCACACATTATTACACTTACTAGAGGGAAGCAGTTTGTCATATCTCGGATAGGAGTCATTTCTTTGTTTATACAACAGTTCGTATTGTGTTTGTTATTTGTGATTGTACGCTGTAGTTATTAACCCCGTTTTTAAAAGGATCATTAGCATATCTTTAGATTCGTTTTATCAACTTAAAGATATAAGAAGATGTGATGTGTGTGCCAATTAGACAACTCTTCATCCAAGTCTCAATTTATTATTAAAGTAAGCCATTAAAGGTCAAAGTACTATCAAACACTTATGAACCACATCAAGAAACGACAACTACTGAACATCAGATTCCTGTCTTAGGACAGGTGTCAACTGTCTTTGTTTTTAGTCTAACAATGGCCTTCTTTTGTAAACTTATAGTATTCGTTATTAGGATTTATCTTAGCAATTATTTTTTTTTTCATTTAAAAAAAGTTTTAAAATGTTTTTCTTTTTCTTTTTCTTTTGCACTAAATATTTGTCTATTTATGGTTGTTAAACAACAACAAAAAAGTAATAGAATAATCATTAATTGAAAAGACGTTAACATATACATTTGTGCACTTTTTTTAACTCTGTTTCCATTTACTCATTTAATTTATCGATACTGGCCAACTTACCATTTTTTGCAGATGATGCTTTATGTATTAATTTAATATCGTATTAACAGCGACCCATCACCAATCGAAGCAAATTATTGTGCAACGATTTTCAATATTATTAATAGTGTGCTATCATAACGAAATTACTTAGATTCAAAAAAGAGGTTTTATAAATATTGTCATATTTCATTATGAAAAACACATGTGATCGTATAAGTGTATTCATTTTATCTATATCGGTGTCAATTTTGAATGATATCACATCAAACGGGAAATCATAATTTGAATTTTCACGTACGAGAAATGAATAAAGATCCTATATAAACAGTTCAATTCATCACAATAACTAGCACTTTCACAGACACTTCTAGGTTCACTGTGACTTGTATAGATAACATATCGTTTTAAATTGTTTGACTCTCTTTTGCGGTTGGTTATCATGTATTTTGTCTTATCATTTTGGGTAAATGAATTTACTTTCCAGCATGAAACTTAATATGGATTACATGATGTTACAAACGGGATATACATGTTACTTTGTGTAACTTATTTAATGACTCTTCCGTCGGTTGGGGTCGCCATGGTTCTGTATTCATATTGTAATCCTTAATCGATCTCTAGTCTTGTTTTGGATGTTGCTTCTTTTCTTAACGTAAATTATTAGTTCTCTCAATCCTTTGTTGCGTAATTTTTCTGTGCTCATAGTGTCGATTATCCTTAATGGTAAGTTAAAACGAATATTTAATTCCCCATTTTATGGGTGGTTTGGATAAAAATCCAAAAAAATCTCCTGGGGTCATGTCGAAGGGAGTTATCCGAAATCTTTGATACTTTTCACGATTTTATGTTTTGTTAAAGGTATTCAACGGGATTCTTGGAATTATTGATTTAACATGTTATGAATCGAGATTCAATCAATTCGATGTATTCGTATTTGGCAACTAACAACACCTTTAAAATATGACGTGAATATTGTACGTTTATAAAAATAATCGAGCCGTCTTGACTGTTTGCTTTACATTAAGTGGCGATTGAATGCATGTATTATTGTCATTTTGTATAGTTTCTTTTGTTACCTGTTCTGACACCGGACTCGGACTTTTCTTAAACTGAGTTTTACTGTGCGTATTGTTGTGTGGTTTTTTTTCTACATTGAATAGAGGTATAGGGGAGGGTTGAGATCTAACAAAAACATGTTAAACCCGCCGCATATTTTAGCCTGTCAAAATTCAGGAGCATCTGGCATCTGTTAGTCTTGTTTCATTTTTAATTTCAATTTCTGGTGTATAATTCGGAGTTTAGTATGACGTCCATTATCACTGAACTAGTATACATATTTGTCTAGGGCCAACTGAAGGACTCTTCCGGGTGCGGGAGTTTCTCGCTGCATTGAAGACCCAATGGTGGCCTTCGTCTGTTGTCTGCTATGTGGTCGTGTTGTGGTTTATTTGACAAATTCCCCATTTCCATTTATCAAACCATTTATGTATTACAATTATATATACCAAGTCAGGAAGAAAGCAGTTGTTTTCTTATAGTTCGTTTCTCTGTGTGTAACGTTGTCGTTTTGATTTGTTGTTGCGCTTTAGTATTTTGTTGTTTTCCTCTTTAAGGTGATGTTGTTCCCTCGGATTTAGTTTGTAACCCTTATATTTTTCTCTCAATCGATTTATGACTTTCAAACAGCGGTATAGTACTGTAGCCTTTATAAATAATTAATCATTTAAATATATCTTTAGTTGGAACAAAAGTGGTGGTTGATTTAAATAAGTCATCTCGTCACGATTAACAAATTTGACATCATTCACCTAACTTTTACTTACTTTAAACTTTGATGAATCATTTTGTTTTGGTTAGGACAACATTATGATACATCCAATCAAAAAATTGATAATTTCTCGTTGATTACTGAATTTTGTAGTTTCGTCGTCGAACCTAATACTTTAAAAAAATCAAATCGTAATTCATGCAATCAAAATACAAGAAAAATCGGAACTCATGCAAAAAACGAATCCAGCAAATACAAAGATAAAAGAAACGATATCAAAGGGACATTCAAACTCATTAGTCGAACATAAACGGACAACGCCATGGCTAAAAGAAACCAACAGATAAACAACAGTGAACAAAACACAGCATAGAAAACTTAAAACTGAGCAACAATAATATCACAAAAAAAGGGGCTATTGAAGTAGGATAAAAAGATCTTGTTCCATATGTGACATTCCTCGTGTTGCTCATATTGGTACACACCACTTAAAAAGTATATTTCGGTATATCACATTTTGGAAAAGGGGGCGGGATTGTAGATAACATGCGTAGATATACCACTAGGAAAAATATACTTAACGAGACTAGGAAAGTCACTTCTTAGTTGACTAAACTCTTCAGATTGATGAATTGAAAAGGCCAGAAAAAAAAGCGTGAAAAAAATTAAACACAAAAAGATTGGTTTAAGGAAACTAAGGTGCTTAAAATAAAAGAATTTTCCAAACTATTATGTAGTATAAGTAAAAATATATAATAAAATGCATTTTGTACGAGTATATGATTCAATATCAATTTAATAAACAATACACTTTTTGAACGAAGAATGAGGTTGCATAATATATGATATTTTATATGGACAATTATCTTTAAAATGCTTTTTGTCAAACAATGACACAATTAAACAGTCAACTACATTTTGTAAATAATACATCTTCATATTCATCTATGAAAAATCATCGATGTTTAATGCATATAATAATGTTGTCAGAATTTGGAAGAGTGCACGCCGCAACTTTTCAGAGGGTCATTAGTCACAATATTTTGATGGCTTCTTTGGACATTTATGATGTTCGATAGCAAATAACAGCAAGATTTCATATTACTTTAATATGCACTCGGAAAATAAAATTCCGAATATATATTCTTCTTCTTTTAAGTAAACCCTGCACGAATATTGAATAGACTAGAACACGAAGAAAATATCCTTGATTTATTCAATTCTTTTAATTTACGGTTTTAGAATGTTAAATTGTTAGAAACAGAAGGATTTTTCTAACCAGAGGAACATATTGTTTAATCCGTACTTTGTACAATGTACTTGAATTTTCGGTGTTCAATGCTCTTCAACTTCGCATTTCAAGCCTTTCAAACTGTTCTACTTTTGAGACGGATATAGATTTAACTTCCATCTAGCGTACAGAATTATAAGCCCCTTAACTCTGCTTGTCAAGACAGTTTGTGTATTTAATACATACTTGTACCCCTCTACTTCCTAGATGTTACTGAAAAGATTTTCAATCAGTATTGCAAATTATAGAAAATGACCTAGAGGTACATTTATATAAAAGCACATCCTCACTAAAACAAATATTCAAAAATATAACCAAAAAAACAGGAATGCAATATATACATGATCCGTGTACAGCAAATACAAAATTTGTTTACATAGAAATATTGATATATAAAATGAGACAACTATCCACCTAAGACCTACGGTCAGAAATATGTCACCTTAAGCCTTAAAACATTTCATATCGCATAGTGAGCTTTAATTTATTAAAGGCATAGGACAGAAAATTGTTTTACAATTCAAAAGAGGAAAATAAAGACTTGTTTTTTGCTTTGTTTTTTAGAGACGCCAAAACAAATTACCAACTGCCAAACAGTATTATCAGATGAAGAATTTGTCGAAAAGGTTAAAGACAAAAACGAAAACGGATAAAAGTGTAAAGGTTATTCAAGAATATGCTTAGAGGTAATCTCCTCTAACCTTATAATTGGATCTTGAAATAAAACCGAAAACTCCAGACTAATTTTAAGCGAATTAATCATTGTAAATCTCAAAACCGTATGATTTATTTGATTATATAAACAGAGTCACTTCGCAAATTATTCTCTATGTAAAGTCTGCTTTTACTGACTTGTTTATATGGTTCAAAAACCTTTTTACGTGTATATATCCTTGTGAATAGGTCGATGTAATATGTATTTCCCTATCGCCATCACATAGTTTACTCTTTTCTTCAATATTCAACTCCATAATACGCTGTATTTAGGCCGGGTATTGTCGTTTGAATGAGTATCCCTGCACTATTGAATTGTATATGACTGTATTTGTCCAAACAAAAATATTAATTGTACAATGTTAAGCTTCCATTATAGTCAAAATATAGGACACTTCATAAACATCTAAACTTTGCCTGTATTTTTCAACCCATAATAAATTAAAATGAACGAATACTGTTATATGCAATGCAGTGCAAGCTAGTGTTGATTTGTCACATAAATATGTTTCTATTGAATATATGTCCAATGTCTGTATTGTACCTTCGATATTCGTTCACCTAGATACATTGGAATTAACTGAAACTCGAAAATATACATACATATTCTGAAAAATCAACATTATCTTGTGCTGCATTAGATGTTAAAGTATTCGTCCATACCAAATTTAAACAAATTAAGTAGGCATCCAGAAAAATTTTGGAAAATTTAGTGATCACCGCAAGAACTGGTCGGCCACAAAAAACAATTTCAAGTTTTTTTATAATTTACACAGTGTGTATATGTTAATTATGTTTAAATGAACATATGCATAGTTCAAGACTTTATTCATTATAGATTGAAACATACTGGCAAATTTATATGTTTATGAAGTGTCCTATATTTTGATTTTAGTGGAACTTTAACTCGATCACAAACACATCGTGAGTATTCCATTTTTAGCTCACCTGGCCCGAAGGGCCAAGTGAGCTTTTCTCATCACTTGGCGTCCGGCGTCCGTCGTCCGTCGTCCGTCGTCCGTCGTCTGTCGTCGTCCGTCGTCCGGCGTCGTTAACTTTTACAAAAATCTTCTTCTCTGAAACTACTGGGCCAAATGTAACCAAACTTGGCCATAATCATCATTGGGGTATCTAGTTTAAAAAATGTGTCCGGTGACCCGGCCAACCAACCAAGATGGCCGCCATGGCTAAAAATAGAACATAGGGGTAAAATGCAGTTTTTGGCTTATAACTCAAAAACCAAAGCATTTAGAGCAAATCTGACAGGAGTAATATTGTTCATCAGGTCAAGATCTATCTGCCCTGAAATTTTCAGATGAATCGGATAATCGGTTGTTAGGTTGCTGCCCCTGAATTGGTAATTTTGAGGAAATTTTGCTGTTTTTTTGTTATTATCTTGAATATTATTATAGATAGAGATAAACTGTAAACAGCAATAATGTTCAGCAAAGTAAGATGTACAAATAAGTCAACATGACCAAAATGGTCAGTTGACCACTTTAGGAGTTATTGCCCTTTATAGTCAATTTTTAACCATTTTTCGTAAATTTTAGTAATCTTTTAGAAAAATCTTCTCCTCTGAAACTACTTGGCCAAATTTAACCAAACTTAGCCATAATCATCATTGGGGTATCTAGTTAAAAAAATGTGTCCGGTAACTCGACCAACAAACCAAGATGGCCGCCATGGCTAAAAATAGAACATGGGGTAAAATGCAGTTTTTGACTTATAACTCAAAAACCAAAGCATTAAGAGCAAATCTGACAGGAAGTAAAACTGTTGATCAGGTCACGATCTATCTGCCCTGAAATTTTCAGATGAATCGGATAATCGGTTGTTAGGTTGCTGCCCCTGAATTGGTAATTTTGAGGAAATTTTGCTGTTTTTTTGTTATTATCTTGAATATTATTATAGATAGAGATAAACTGTAAACAGCAATAATGTACAGCAAAGTAAGAACTAAAAATAAGTCAGCATGACCAAAATAATCAATTGACCCCCTAAGGAGTTATTGCCCTTCATAGTCAATTTTTAACAATTTTCTTAAAATTTGAAGATTTTCAATAACATTTTCCACAGAAAGTACTGTTATAGGTTGCACTTTGTAAATACAGCTGTTTCTCAAAACACGCCTCTTTTGGGGAGTAATTGAATATTCATAGAAAATTCATTTTGTTTACAAACTGGTTCCCAGTTATGCTCTCTGTGTTCCATATCGCAGAGACAGAACTTGGGAATGTTACCAGTAAATAAACACGTGCATATTGTTTACATTGAAATCTGTGGTAACCTTTCATTCGAGGTAGGGGTAGTTAAGAAAATTAGTGTAAGTTTAAACTCAGAGAAGTTCAGGGCATATAAACGTTGAAAATATGCCGCACAGCCCTATATTTTGACCTTTGAAAACAATTGTGGTGCATATGAACTTTCAATTCTAGGATAAGATTTTTTTCAAAACTTCATAGTAAAAGTGGTACAGTTTTAGCCGTAAAAGGAGTTCCTATGGGAAATTGCATTGTCAATATGTACAGAAATGCAACCTATAGATAGAGATAATTGTAAGCAGTAACAATGTTTAGTAAAGTAAGATCTACAAACACATCACCATCACCAAAACACAATTTTGTCATGAATCCATTTGTGTCCATTGTTTAATATTCACATAGACCAAGGTGAGCGACACAGGCTCTTTAGAGCCTCTAGTTTCATGTGATATGGAGTAAATGAATTCTGACAGGTAAAACGTGAACTTACAAGACTAAGTTTGGTTATTAGTTCACTTTTTACCTGTCAGATTTCATTTCCTACATCACATGGAAATTGGAATAGTCCCGGTGTATTTATTATCGATCTTAATAAAGGCAACAGTAGCATACCTCTGTTCGAAAGTTATAAATCACCTGAGATAAAAACAAACCCGGGTACAAATTAAAAGCGTAGGGAAACACATCAAATATAAGAGGAAATCAACGAAACAACAGAAACACTCAAGTGCAATAATAAACCAAACGACAATGCAACGCACACAGAAACGAACAATAAGATAACAGTAGCCATTTTCCTGACTTGGTACCTTACAATTTAAGAAAAAATGGTGCGTTGAACCTAGTGTTGTGGCTAGCCAAACTTCCCGCTTTTGTGGCAATGTTAAGTATAACACTAACATGACAACAGTACAAGATAGGAATACAATACACATAAATAAAAGAACATTCAGGACAGAGAAATACACAAATTTACAATACAATAAACATAACGACATGCTAATAGGGATTAAAATTATAGGCTTATAATTCAATCCGCTAGTCGCTTGTTTCGTCTACATACGACTCATCAGTGAACTTCATGTAAAAATAGTAAAGAAAGCCAAACAAAGTTGAAGAGCATTGATGACCCAAAATTACAAAAAGTTGTGCCAAAAACGGACAAGGTTTTCTAGATCTTCCTGGGATAAGACAATTCCACTGTCATTGTCAATAATTATTTATGTTTGGGCAAAATAAGAACTACACTATTCAATGACATCCGAGACAAGTACAACATAGATTTAATTAAGCTACCAGCAAACATCAAATGCAAGCTAGTTTCTATTAGTCAATTTGTCTATTATCTGTAGTTGAAAGCCGGTGAAGTTGTCAAAACTCTGTAATTATCGAATGTCATGTGTAGACTAGTCTCTCGTCCTTAGTGAATGTAATATTGGATAGAATTGAATGTTTTTATGATTTTACCTTGTGTAAAAACTATAAACTAGAACTTTGGTTTTTATCATTTCACTTCTATCAACAAAAATTTGAATGAACCTCAACTTAGACACATGAGTTTTTTAATTAGTTGTTAGTTTTCAACTAGCTTTCCACTTTGTCTTCACCCGACTTGCCAATGTTGGTCGTCCGTTTGGCTGTGCAGTATGTATAAATACGCAGTCACGTCTGGTCAGAATGGGGGCATTAAATCCGATGCTTAGTTGTAGGGAGAATGCAACTCTTTGAGGAGTTCGTAGTTGGTCTACTGAAAGGCAGAATGTCTGCTCCTATCCATGAATCCCTCATTTTCCAATGCATGTCATTTTTTGAATTTCGATACCTTCGTTCTGGACGACACCTATTTCAGGACCTCGCTCCAAATTGTATTTATTGTAAAAAAAAAATTCAGCGGTCCTAAACTTGCATAAATAATTGACAAAAAACAATCAATCAACTGGTTTCTAGTAACTTTGAGTACTCTCAAATCTGCGTGTAATAACCACAATTATTCAAAATTCCTAAGCAGATACGGATTTTACAGTAGAGGATATAAAGAAATACGAATTTCTTGAATTTTTTTAGGCATCGACTATGTCTGTATGTGTTTTTGTTGCTAGTCTTAAGGTTTAAGATTCAAAAGATTGATGGTTGATGTCTAGCCAAAAGGATAGTTCTATTATATAGAAGTATCAGTGTTTACGTGCCTATTTTTTAATGAAGGATCGTCAATATGTACTATTAATTAAGTTAAACGTATAAATCAATCAGAACGGAATAGATATGATAATACCAAACAGGGTGTTCTGCTTAATTAAAGGGATAAGCTGATTTACGCTGGCCAATGCATATTGTTGATATTTTTTTTTTTACATTACGGATTGTACTACGTTATTTAATTCACCAGTCAGATGTTATGGTACATTTTTCATAATTCTTCGAACTTTTCATCATGTATATTATAATTATCATGATTAAATAACCAGTAAATTTAATATTTTTGTACATGAAATTGTGCAGCTAAAACGCAGAAAACCGTGTTCCGTCGTGGGGCTTCGCCCTGGACCTGCGGGGCCTTCAACAGCTCTCAGGCCCCCTGCCGATTGGTGCATACAGTTGACTGAATACATAGCTACGGCCCTGTCTATCTCTATTTAGAACTGTTTTACAATCAGACAATCTGTGATCAACTGATATCGTACCTTACAAAATTCTTTTCTAAATTTGAACTATTTTTTTTTATTCATTCTTTTTTTCAAATAATGGAAACACAATTTACATTGCATCTTAAGCCTATTTGGCTGGCTGAAAACTACTTGGCTGTATATTTGAATGTATTTGTTTGAAACAATTCAGGTTGCACTTGTGTATTAAAATATTTATTCACTCATTCGTTCATTCATTCATTCAGTAAGAAAGCTATGCCTTTAATAACAAATGTTTTGAGAACAACTTTTGATTGGTACATAATGTTTGGAAACGTTCATAATAATGAAAAAAGAATCATACCAAATAATTGTAAAGTCATAACCTTTGGGGGTCTTTTCATTAACAGTATTTAGTTTGCGAAAACAACGCTCGAGTACAACCAAAAACAATAAGTTGATTTTAGACAACAGCCGTAATAAAAATCTAATCTCTGTACATTGTAAAATGACGAAAAGGTAAAAAACATCGACGAGTTGTTTACTGGAAGTAAACAGTTCAAAAAGTAAAACTAGGACAAATTATAGAATTTTCTTCAGAAAAAAAAATATGTACATAGATTTTATAATGCAAACTAGCCATTTGATTATCTTAAACGTGTCCATCATTATTTTTAATTTGAAGTTTCATATGACCTTTATGATCACCAAATTTGTTTTGTTTTTGCGATTTTCATGTAGTTCATTCTTTCTGTAATTTTCCAGTAGGCTATGATTTGGATTTTAAATACACAACATTTTAACATGTTTTTATTCTTATACATCCTTGGTTTTCAAGTGTTTGTATGTATTATATCCGGATGAAGGTAAATCTAAAATAGAATTTCGTCCGACGCCTCACACTTTAAAAGTTTTATTTGTATCTTCTGATTTTTCAGAAATATAAATCAGCTGGACTTTTTGTTTGGTTTTATCTTATTGATGGTCTGTTTTAACTATTTGTTCAAAATATAATTATATTAAATCTCCAACATTACCTAGTCCATAATTCGTTACACGTACCACACACAACTCTAATTAAGTACGACAAGGTCATATATTGAACATTCCTATATGCTTTTTTAATCTTTTATGACGTTAGATTATACAACAGAGATGTAGGTACTTTAACATGGGGAAATTCATGACAGAATGTTTAGGTGCAAAAGATTTTTGTCTGTAATGAAAGTTTTCATTTGAAAGATATCTATATATACTAGAATAAGCGTTATCTTCTATTGTATTTTTGTATTTGCAAATGAGCTTTGTCTAATGGCTTTAATGGTCTTGAATCTTTAGTGTATAAATAGTTATCAAAGGTACCAGGATTATAATTAAATACGCCAGTCGCGCGTTTCGTCTACATAAGACTCATCAGTGACGCTCAGATCAAAATACTTGTAAAGCCAAACAAGTACAAAGTTGAAGAGCATTGAGAACCCGAAATTCCAAAAAGTTATGCCAAATACGGCTAAGGTAAGAAAAATTTAAGTTTTGTCAAAAGAGAACTGACGGTAGGTCATTTGACTCTGGCCATGATAAGAATTCATTAAATGAACCTGAGTTAAATATAACAGGTAGGCACTCACTACTGAAAGCCCGAGCCTGATATTAAAATGATCTACTGTTCTTGCCTAGAGGTTTACTGGTATGAATACTGGTTTGCTGCATAGGAGATCAAACTTAAAAGTAAAAGAAGAAACAATGAATTTAACTTTGATTTCCAAGCATTTACAGAATTTCGATTCCGTTTGAAATTGATTACAAGTAAATTGACAGTCAAAAGACTATTGCTAATTTTTTGCATTATATCTACCAAATATCATCTTTAAATCAACATTGATTACAACCCGCTAATCGTCGACTGTTCATTGAAGTTCTTTGCTGCGATTTGGCTATTCAGTTCTACTTCGCGAAATAACATACATCAAATTATAAGTTTATAGTGAATTTATTATTTCAGAAACGACTGTTGGGAAAGGCCAGTAAAAAGATTAACAAAGCCCATGCATGACAAAATGTAAAACAATTCGAACAAAAAAAACAACGGTCATATTAATGTTAACAATTGAATAACGAAACATAAATATGAAATTTCAGGTTTATAACGCCATTTTGAGAAAAAAACGTCTACGTGCGTTAATCGTTTGGTCGATTAAATCTGCGTATATTTTTGTTTTACAGTCTTAAAAATGTGTATAGTTACCCGGATTTTTTGTTGTATTCTTTTTTATTGTGCTATACATTGTACATAATATTTTCGTTTTAACATTTATTAAATACCAATGATGCCATAATTTTGAGTTATAACCAATTTCGTTTTTATATGCGTGTATTTTTCATTATAATCAACGATTTGATATTAGATATTGAAGTGACATATGAAGCTGCCAATTACCGTAAATCATTTTATTATATATATACGCAAATCAGTTAAATGGCAATATATTGAGTTATAAATTTTACAAAATATTATTTCGTTATGCATTCTTTACTGAACAGGAAACCCATACATAATGTTTCGAATTTTGTCGATCAATTAAAAAAATTAAAAAACCTTAAAAATGCAGTGCAATTTTGTTTATCAAATCAATAATAATTCACGTTTATCAAATCAGAAAATATTTTCTTTTATCAAATTCTCAATTACTACATTATGTACTTCCAAGAAGAGTCATATCATATTTATGAAAAATGTCGTTATGGTAATTGATAGTTGTTGTGTTTTCATAAAGTAGTTGTATAAGTTATCGTATACATAAAATATTGTTTTTATTAAGTTTTACACACAATATGCGATAATTATTCTTTATTTACAAGAACATAAAGGGTCTATATAACAGGGAAGTACATGGGCAATCTCACGGATTTAAGACATTTTGCAACCAGAGAATGTTTATATGTCTTCGTATAATTTAAACATATATAAGTAACTTTTATACTTTCAAAGATACAACAAATTTATAAGTAAGAACTAAGAAGTACAAGATACACGTTAATACAGCAAAAAAAAGAAAAAAAACGAAAAGTAAAATCACAAAAATACTGAACTCAGATGAAAATCAAATCGGAAAGTCCCTAATTACATCACAAAATTAAATGAACAGACCCATCAAAAACGAATGCACAACAACTCTAATATTCCTGACTTTGTACAGGCATTTTCATATGTAGAAAATGGTGGATTTAATGATTGGATGTTTAATTGCCTGCAGTTCTCAAGAACGTGTCCAACCATCTTTCTTTTAACAATTGATATAACATAGCCAATAATATTTCCGTTTTGTTGATTATAAAGTATAGGGTGTCACTAAATTAATGTTTTCTGTATAGATCATGCAAGCGTCAATGAAATAACTAATTATAAAAAAATAGAAAAATAAGATTTTGAGACCGACATCACGATCGCTAGCTTTTCGGTTATTTATCCACTTTGTTCAGGCTATTCAACGATTCTTTCAAAAAAAAATCGGTGACACCTTATAAACCTCGTATCAATAAAACGGACATTTTAGTCACAATATCATAAAAAATATTAATTTTGATTAAAATTGACGGACATTTTATACGATATTTACGTTCATTTTTAGGCGTTTGTTCTACAATTTTTCGGATATTTTATTTACTTTTTCTCTAAAAGTACAAAAATAAAATATAAAGATTTGCGATGTTCATGTGCAATTGTTCATTCTCTACTTGCGTGCAAAATTTCATACAATTTGTATATGTACCTATGCACAGTATAGTCACATCAAGCCAAGCCTAAACTTGTGTGCGAAATACCGATTTGAATTAAGTGACTGCATATGACATCATACTTTCAATAGTTATATCAATATTAGTCTCCGTGAAATCCGAGTCCTCGCTGCAGACATGCGCTTAGCGAGGAAAAAAATGTACAATACCTAAAAAGGTTGTCTATCTTGAAAACGTACAATTATATGTGGATATTACCAAATGAACTTCTAATGTCAAGGTCAAAATTGGACACTGATCACTATTGATGTTTTATCTATGCCGACGTCACACATTGGACGTATATACTGACGTGCACCAGTTACACAGAAAATATTAACAAAGCCCGCATACGTACGGTGCACGCAAGAAGATCGCTAAGCAATCAGTAGACGCTCGTTGAATAAGTATGATGTATGCGAAATGCAAACATATACGCTAGGTGAACGATTTAAATCCAGAAAATTTTAATGCAGCATACAAATTTTCATCTAGCTATATATACCTGTTTGCTACAAGCACTTAATACATACAGTACGCGTTGGAAAAAGCTACAGATAAGTTTGAGACACATTTAGTGCGCGTTGAATATGCCTCCAGATCGTTTCACTTTTACTTGGACGTTTACTAGGAGTAATGCAGGACGTGTTTGTGACATACGCAAGGCGTAGTTTTCTCGCTTTGTGAACGTATTCTAGCAGTCACCAAAACTTGCTCTGAAATTTATATAGTGACATATGTCCGTCATTTTACATGACCATGTGTATCCAGTACAAACAATTTAATTTAGATTCAAAATGGGGAATGTGTCAAAGAGACAACAACCCGACTTAAGAGCAGATAACATCCGAAAGACACCTGTGGATCTTCACTGCAGCAAGAAAATCCCATATCCGGAGGTGGGCCTCATCTGGCTTCTAGATACAAATATGTACTAGTTCAGTGAAACACCACATAATTACATGTCACAGACACGCCGAAAGCACAGATAATCGTTCCAGGTACGACCGGGACGCGTCTCCAATATGTCCTTTGCAAGACAAACGTCAGACATACGTCAACATATGATACTTGAACGCCCTATTAACGCGTTTGTTCCCTTCTCGTACGCCCTAAACATGCTTAAAGCTCGTTGTGCACATGATACATACATGATCGACAAGTTGAATGCGTCCAGGATTAATAGCGTATTGTCAGCGTACATTGTTTTTTCACCACGCCAGGCGTACGTCGGTGCTATATGCTGACGTATCACGCCGGTAATATTTAGAATTAATTAAGGTGAATCAATTTGATTTTAATTTTTAGTCAAGTTTGTAATGTTTAACAAAATAACTCTGCTAAATATCTTTCTGTTTTGTTAAAAACAAAAATTCAGCAAGTAGTTTTGTTTTGTCTTTGCCATTAATTAGTGTTTATTACAGAAAACCATTAAATCTTTTCTGTTTAGGTTCACTATAATCACTCCAAAGACGATTTTGTGTGTATCGATTCAAAAATGGAGTGATATATGTGTCGAAGATGGTATATATAATTTTATCACATATTTGTTATGAATACCTTAGGTTTTGCATATGCAATAACCTCAAAATTGCCCGGGGCAAAAAGGAGTATATTGATATTGTGCCCAGATTCCAAACGACGTCACGTCATTGCTTCCTTAACGACACTTTTGTGAAACATGTGTAAGATTTTACCTGTTATGTTTCATTAAAATGTTATGATTGCAATTTGTTTTCTCTTTTCTGCAGAACTTAAATATGTGATAATTAGATCATAACATGTCTTTTCCATATTGGACCTGGGATCATCCCTCGTCCCATATCGGCCCTCAGCTAAAGCCTCGTGGCCGATATGGGAGTCTCGGGATGATACCAGGGCCAATATGGAAAAGGGCAAGTTATAATCTATACATACACTTTATGCATAATACACGAAGAAAATCATAGTCTTTAAATGGATAAAAAAAATTAGATCAACTCTCACATGAATGAAATTAACATGCTAGAATAATTTTAGTTCTTATCCAAGTATTTCAGTAGGAACAGTGTCTCTCAACTACATTAAATTTTGTTTCATGACACACTAAGTGGTGGTTATTGAAAATGTGTAACGAGATATGAAAATAAAATAAAGGTAATATGGAAAGAAACATTACAATGTGCAAATTATCACTTAATCAATGCATACAAATGATTGGTGTAAAAGCAAACTGCAATCTCTAATGCTGCATATGACGCACACTGTTGAAAAAGCACTTACAAATAAAAAGAAAGGCAAACAATACCAAAGGAAGACAAAAATGACGAAAAAGCAGAACACAAACCTATAGACTTGTAACCAAACACTGGAGTACATTATTGTGGTGGGTTTTTTTCTACTAAAGGAATACGTATAACACGTTTATTTCTACATGTTACTGATTGATTGGTAAACAAACCATTATTAACTAAATGTTAAGATTGTGAGTCAATAACTCGGTTAGCACATTAATGACATCTACAAAAAAGTACTTCAGTTGACATGAAATATAATGATTTTTTTCTGTAAATTTAATGTTTATCAAAAGTTGAAATATTAATAACACGATAGGATTTTTCTTATCCCCATGTATAGATTGCCTTAATCGTATTTGACACATCGTTTTTGAAATTTGTTGAATATAATTGACTTTGCAATTGTTTTAATTGATCACCATTCCCGAGTCTTATGTAGACACAAGTCCGGTTTCATTGTCAGTTTGTAGCTTTGATGCATTTTTGACACAGGTAACGAAAGTAGTTTTAGTACCATGGTCTAGATAAGAGCAAAATTCCATTCATTTAACAATTGTTCAAAAATATCATCATTGGATGCATTTTTAACAATTTTTTTCGTAGGGAACTTAAATCCGACAATATTTCAAAACAAAACTACGATAAAGTTGTTTTGATCGGGCAAATCTTATGACAAGGTTGTTATGATGAGGCAATGTTATGACAGCATACGAACAATGATATGGTATCAATATCATTAAGTATGATTAATAAAAACTATGATGACAAAGTGGAGCAAACTCCGGACAGTTAATGTAGTTTACAAGGCATAACGACAGTGTTTTTACTAACGTGAAGCTTTTGATACAGTGTGGAGGGTGGGACTATGGCAAAAATTATTTAAATA
This sequence comes from Mytilus edulis, assembly GCF_963676685.1. Taxonomy (NCBI): domain Eukaryota; kingdom Metazoa; phylum Mollusca; class Bivalvia; order Mytilida; family Mytilidae; genus Mytilus; species Mytilus edulis. Next base: position 60,327,643 of record NC_092356.1, read on the forward strand.
TAACATTGGTGGGAAAATGTTTCAAGTTATATTGAGCATTTATACGGATATTAAGTCTTAAAAATGGAGAACTAAAAACAGATTTTTTTCCGTGTAAGGTAGGTGAAAGACAGGGAGAAAAAATGTCACCTTTTCTCTTTGTCTAATACCTGAATGACTTGGAGGAATATCTGGATGAAAACTCTGTTGAAAGTCTAACATTTATGAATGACAAATTTAGAAAGAATCTTGATTTGTATATCAAGTTATTTATTCTTCTGTACGCCGACGACACTATTATTTTTGCAGAGTCGGCAGAAGGGTTGCAAAAGGCTCTGAATGTTTTTGAGCAATATTGTTTTGAGCGGAAACTCACTATGAATGTATCAAAAACTAAGATTGTAATTTTTTCAAAGAGAAAGTTTAATAAGAATGTTACTTTTAAACTATGTAATGAAATTATTGAAATTAAAGAATCATATGTTTATCTTGGTCTGCTGTTTAATAACAACGGAAACTTCTTTCAAGCTCGAAAAAAACTAGTAGACCAAGCTCAAAAAACACTTTATGCTCTATATAAAAAGATACAAAATATCTCACTCCCGATTGATTTACAGTTAAAATTATTTGATGCATTGGTGGTTCCTATTTTGACCTATTCCTCGGAAATATGGGGGTTTAAAAATACAAATAATACTGAAAAATTACATCTACAGTTTTGTAAGCGCATTTTGGGGGTGCGATCCTCTACGCCAAATTTTATGGTGTATGGAGAACTTGGAAGATTTCCACTTGAACTGCAGATCAAGTTAAAAATGGTATGTTTTTAGCACAAGTTTGCAACAAGCGATAAAAGATTATCGGGTAAACTGTACAAGTTACTTTGGTACATGCATGAGCATGAAGGTTATAATTTCAAATGGTTTAACTATGTAATATCCGTGTTTAATTACTGTGGCTTTTGTGAAGTATATAATATTTCGGAGCAAGTTGATTATAATTATATTAAAAATAATGTGAGGCAGCTTCTCCAGGACCAGTTTATTCAAAAATGGTTCTCTGATATAAATAACTCATCAAGGGGGAATTTTATTTACACTTTAAAGAAGAGTTTTGCTTAGAACCATATCTGTTAAAATTGAGGCGGGGTCATAGAGTTAACATATGTAAACTAAGGGTATGTAATACAAAGTTTCCCATTGAAACAGGAAGATGGAGAAATGTACCACGAAATGAGAGACTTTGTCCACTTTGTAAAGCTGGTCTTGGGGATGTGTACCACTATATATGTATATGTACCAATTGTGAAGTTAAAGATTTAAGGGGGAAGTTCATACCTCTATATTATTCAAAATATCCAAATGTTAAAAAGGTACTGGGTATGCTTAAATATTGTAATAATCATGTGCTGTCTAAGCTGTCAATTTTTATTCAAAAGGTAGAAAAGATGCTTGTTTGATTTAAAATTGCAATAAACAAAGATTTATTTCTGAAGATGTATACATGTAATATAAAAATGTATACTGAATGTATTATGAAATATGTTGTGATTTATATTGTGTATAATATGCTCCTGTTACGCAGTCTTCTGCGGCTGAGTTTTCTATAATAAACTATGGAACTATGAAATTCAGAAAGTGATGTGAATAGCGAACTAAGTATTAGAACAACATTTTTTATAAAGCAAACATCTATTATCATTATCATAAAAGCCTTTCAAAAATTATTTTAAGATTGGTGCATACATATCAAATGTTTTAAGTGCTTTCTTGGTAATCTGTGAGTCTTCATTTTTTAATATGGTAACTGGTGAGACTCTAATAAAACATCGAATGTAAATCTATCATCTATGACGATAGTGTTAATATCGAACAATTTCTATAAAACCAAATGAGAGATGCTTAAAAAAATACCGATCGGAATCTCTGTCTAAAATGCTTAATAACAACATTGCAAATTATTTAAACAAGTGCTTGATTTGATCGTGAATCTAACTAAAGTTTATTACATTTTCCTTATATATTGTCAGATTTTATTGTGATGACCGTCACAAAATTTAACGCCTTTTAGTTTTTAAAATCTAATTTTGACATTATGGAGTTTTAAATTACTTACAACTTACGTAAAATCTATCTACTTCGGAATAATGCATTATAATAGACTTGAATCGAAGCTAGTTTCAATATGTTTTTGAGGAAGAGAAATGCATTAATATCAATTTAAGGAAATGGAATACATAGATTTCAAACACGCAAACTACATAACTAACTATTATTCCATTTACTGCTGATCAATAACATGTAAATGATCGGCAGTAAACTAAATGTCCTTCAGAGGGTTCCTAACATGTAACCGATCGGCAGTAACTGAAATGTCCTTAAGAGAGTCTCTAAATTACTTTCATTTGTATATGGTTTAAGGTTAAACAATTATTATATCTTATTCTTTGTTATCGATGACATCTAACAAAATCTGTTCTTTTTAATCTTTGTCCTTGTTTAAATCAACATACAACTTTAGTTAAATCTTTGATCTCTCTCTCTCTCTCTCTCTCTCTCTCTCTCTCTCTCTCTCTCTCTCTCTCTCTCTCTCTCTCTCTCTCTCTCTCTCTCTCTCTCTCTCTCTCTCTCTCTTTACATCAGAATGTTTACTTTTTAAAGTTCGGTGTGGATGATAGATGTTTGAAATAAACTAGAATTAGCATTTCGCTCGGATCCAAAAAGTTTTAAAAAAGACCAAATAAATTACGAAGTAAAAGAGCAGTACGGACCCCAGATTTAAAAATGTTTTCCAAATTTAGCTTGGGTTATTTATTCCTAGGGTAAAATCGCTACGTATTTCGAAATTTGTTAACAGTTGATAAATTTTTAATTTTATATACATCCCTGTTCCGTGTTTAAGACTACATATTATCTTCTACATGTCATTTGGTTATTGTTTGTCGATGTACTGGTTTTTTTTATCTTATTTTATTCACATAGAATTCTTTAGTGCACCAAGCAAGGGGGACGAAAGATACCAGAGGGACAGTCAAACTCAGCAATCGAAAATTAACTGACAAGGCCGTGGCTAAAAATGAAAAAGACAATTTATGGTAAATTACGAGTTACGGTCAAATAATTAAAAAAATGTATAAAGAGCTGCCGTCAACTATAGAGATTATAAAAAGCAAACCCAAATGATGATGAAATAACGATACAAATTTGAAGGCACACGATGTCCATTTCGAGACTCGTCAGTGATTCTCTACTTTAACAGCTGTGAAAACTAGAACCCCATCTAGTTCAGTTAAAAAACCAAGGTGGATGCTTCCGTTTTTTGTTTTTTTTTTTCTTAGCAAATAAGAAATAAATAATCCGAATATTACGGAGCCCTGTTGGTCTCACACAAATTATAAAGTGTCTTTTAAAGTCCTGCGCTGAAGATGTGTAAAGTCTAGCGCTGGAGATGTAAAGTCTAGCGCTAGAGATGTAAAGTCTAGCGCTGGAGAGGAAAGTCTAGCGCTGAAGATGTAAAGTATAGTGCTAAAGATGTTAAGTCAAGCGCTCGAGATGTAAAGTCTAGCGCTGGAGATGTGCAAAGTTTTGTGCTGGAGAATTAATGTCAAGCGCCATAGATGTCCAGTTATGCGCTCGAGTTTTAAAATTAAAGACTTAACATCTCCAGCGCTTGACTTTACATCTCCAGCGCTTGACTTTACATCTTCAGCGCTAGACTTTACATTTCGAGCGCTTGACTTTACATCTCCAGCGCTTGACTTTACATCTCCAGCACTTGACTTTACATATCCAGCGCCAGACTTTACATCTCCATCGCTTTATTTTACATCTCCAGCGCTTGACTTTACATCTCCAGCGCTTGACGTTACATCTCCAGCGCTTGATTTTACATCTCCAGCGCTTAATTTTACATCTTCAGCGCTAGACTTTACATCTCCAGCGCTTGATTTTACATCTCCAGCGCTTGACTTTACATCTCCAGCGCTAGACTTTGCATATCTCCAGCACTAGATTTTACACATCTCCAGCGCTAGACTTTACATCCCCAACGCTAGATTTTACATCTTCAGCGCTTGACTTTTCATCTCCAGCGCTAGACTTTAGATCTCAAGCGCTGGACTTTACATCTCCAGCGCTAGACTTTACATCTCTAGCGCTAGACTTTACATCTCCAACGATAGACTTTACACATCTTCAGCGCAGGACTTTAAAAGACACTTAATAATCTGTGTGAGACCAACAGGGCTCCGTAGAATATGAATGGTACATTGTACAATGATAATTGTTTAATGCATGTTAAGAACGAAAACAAATAACAGTTATTAATCATATCCAGAAATGGGGTGATACATGTTGTGCAAATACTCTATTAATATTGTAGTTTTTGATTTGATTATGATCATCTTGCATTTTTAGTTTACATGTCATTTGATCAGTAATATAAAAAGGGAGACAACTCTTATATTATATTATAATTTTTAAACGATAGAAAAAAAATATCTTGCTAAACAAATTAGATCTTTTTCAAGAAACTGGAATAAAATGAACCATAGTATCTCTAATTTTCTTAGACTGTTATCTCATATTATATTGTAAATTATATTAAGTCAAAAGCCACTAAGAGCTTGTGCTGTACATGAAAATAAATGTTTTCTTATCTTATCTTGTCTTTCTTTCTTTCTTCTCTTTGTTTATTTTTTCCATACATTTTTTTTATCGTAATAAGCCGAGTTTTTAGAAATATCTGTCATGAATACAATTTGTCCGTTCTGCAATGTTAGAATTAAATAACAAACGATAATCGGATAAGTGAATGAAACTTATACAGACATTCCTTCTCAAAGTGAATGAGTGAAGTAAAAATCATTATCAGTAGTACACTAACTTAATATATTCGTGATTTTATTACTTTACTAAAAAGAATAAAAATGCAACAGCAATTGAAAGTACAGTATGTTTATTTGATTTTATAAATATGAAAATTACTTACCAATTACTGTTGCCATTTCAAAATCTTTCGTTTTTTTAGAAATATTGAGCATCTGAAAACTCAAAAATTATATGATCTACTTTACGCAATCCAAAAACAAGTTGTGAAGTCGTCAAATTGCTTCTAACGACACAAAATTCGATTTCCGGCAGATAGTCAATTTCCCTGCCTATAATCAGCTGATTTCAATGAAGCCTGTCGCGTCCTTTCAAATCTATTGGCTTCACATAAAGTTGTAGTGTCAGAGTCAATGTACATCTAAATATTGATATAATTCTGTAGAAATTGGTAAATTAAATATAACTTATATTTATCCCGTTTTCTTCGACATTGTTAATTCCATCATGTCGTTGAGTAATTTACACGATGCCAAAATAACTTAAATATAAATTAGAATGTCACACCAAATTACTGCAAAATATTTATATCTAATTTACCTTTTCTGTTCAATTAATTATTATATTATGTTTCAGACAACAAAGTTTTGAAACTAAAAGCAGGATGCCAGTTAATTACAGATGGTCAGAGAACTTGCTAAAACAGGAAAGAGAAATTTAAGAATACAAATTTTACAGTTAAACATTAATGATTTATGACTTCGTATATCTGGAATCAGAATACTGTAGTGCATCCATCGTTATAATTTATTTACATTTATTATATAATCAGTAGCTGTGCAATAGTTAAAAAATATAATATTTAACAGTCAGTAGATATCTTGAATAACACTTTTAAAATCTTAAAATAAATACCAGGATGATAATTTTGAACGTCAGATACAAGATTTGTCTAAAGAAAGACCCACTTATGACGATCGAAAAAAAATAAACACATTTAACATTTCACAAAACCGTATCATGATTTATGAATTCCAACTTATAAGATTGATTGATTTTTAGTTGTTAAACACTCAGTGGCAAATACTTCATGCATGTTCAACACGATCACCGGATTAGATCATACAATAATAAGATCGTGTCTTATATAATACAAGGCAGAATCAGTAGACATTCAAAAGATACTCATAATATACCTTACTCATCTGAAACTGTTTAATTCTACATATTCGATATTTTCTAACAAAGGATTATTCTTTGATAAAAATTTTATATTCGTAGTATTAATAGAATTGTTCTCACTTCGTATAAAAGGCTTTATGCAAATAAAACACCATACTTACCATGATATCAACCCTTGCAATGTAAATTGATAAATGTTTATGTTACAAGTTTGTACAATTAAATGAAAAGTTTTGAATGTTGTTTTATTGATGTATTTTAGATTTTTTTTCCTTTTTTGTATTGTTATTTGACTGTTAAATGCTGATTTGTCTATGTCAAGTTTGACTCTGTCATGTCTGTGGATGTTGCTAAATACAGGTATATACTTGTATCCGTAAAAGGGGACAAAAGATACCAGAGGGACAGTCAAACTCATAGATCAAAAATAAACTGACAACGTCATGGCTAAAAATGAAAAAGACAAACAGACAAATAATAGTACACTTGACACAACATAGAAAACTAAAGACTAAGCATCACAAACCCCACCAAACAATGGGGGTGGTCGCAGGTGGCCCAGAAGGGTAATCAGATCCTGTTCTATAGTGGCACCCGTCGTGTTGGAATAGTAATTACAAACCCGGTAAATGATCTAATTCGGTTGGTCACATTTATGAAAAATGAAGGAAATGGTAGTATCGACGTACGGAAAATATCCGATATGATCTGTCGAACGGTTATTACATAACGGTCAACCAACTTGCCAAAGTATACGCTAAACTTTGCTTTATTAAATTCAATATACTTATTATAGTATGATAAAGCACATATCCCTCAGGCAACATTGTTATAGACATTGTTTAAATGTTCTAATTATGTTTGTGACCACCAATCGCATTTGAACAATGTCATTGACCTATGCTAGCAAGGAGTTCTAGTTGAAAAGGGACTTGTAAAATTCTAACAAAATTTGCTTTCGGCAAATCACAGGACGAGGAAAGAACACTACAATTCATTTGAGTATGATATTATATTTTACGTTTTTGAAAAGCAGTTGACACATAAAAAACACTACTTGATTACAAACACCCAATACCTTTGCCAAAAACCAAAATTTGACACAACATATGTAATGAGCTATATAAATCCCATCCTAAACCGTAGTTTTGAGGGTCCTCCAGAAAGCTAAGCAGATCATCATCTACTTTTGATACCTCTCTGTGCACGCTACAGTTGCAACTCGATGATATATAAATCATAAGAGTCATCAGCTGAATACAGAAAAAGTTTTTGGCATTTTCATATAAAATAGATATAAGAAAATATGGTTTGAGTGCCAATTGAGACTACCTTCCTTCCAAGTCACAATTTGTAAAAGTAAATAATTATAGGTCAAAGTAAGGTCATCAACATGGCAAAACAGACTTGAAAAATCTAAGACGTGGATATTTACACTGTTAAGTGATTGAGACAGACGTAACATGCAAACCAAACCGAAAAATATCTTGATGTTACCCTACTTACTTTTTCCGAATAAAATTGAAAATGGAAATTGGGAATGTGTCAAAGAGACAACAACCCGAATGCCTATCAAATAGGAAAATACAAAGCAATTTAACAAACTGCATTTGGAGGAATACATAACATATTGGTTGACATTTTTAAAAGCAAATGCACAAAGTTTACTTAAAAGACAAATCATGTCCAGATTAACTTAATATGTCACTAAAATTTATCCATAAACAAATTTGCTGAAAGTCAAATCAATCTCAAAAGAGACCAATTCTCATTTTTCATCTCCATACATTTGTATTTTAATTCCTTACGGTAATCATCATCTCAAACTGTTTTCCACTATTTTTACGGTAACCTTCATTGGAGGGGATGATACGATTCGAGGTCAAATGGCGTATATTTTTCGTAACCGGTTCAATATATTCCTGTATATTATTACGTTCTAATTACTAGAACATATATCACAACACTGTTAAAGACAAGGGCATAATAATTAAACTATGGATTCATTGTTAAAAAAGGAATATTCGAAACACTGCTCATTAATGTTACATTTCTTACCTAGTTTTCTAATTAGAACCAAACTGTAACTATAACTACGTATTTGGTTTTCTATGGTGTTTTTGACTCTTCACATATTTTAAGATTGGTGGCATTCATAAATTGTCTAGATTAGTAAGTGGTAATTTTTACAGCTCGAAAGACATAATGGGAACTGCAAATGTCATAATAGTTAAACTATATTTATATAAGTTTGTTGATTGCGGTTATGATTTTTTCCATGCTAATTAATTTTCTTAAATGACCGTTAAGTGAAAATAAACAAAACGGAATATTATAAATGAAAACATCTGAATTTGTATCCCAAATTGGAAATAAAGCCATATGCAAACTAACGGTATCCTGGAATATAAGCATTGTTATTGCTTAATGACGTTCAAGACTCATAAGTCAAACTGAAAATGTCATTAGATCGCGACCGTTTCTGCGAACCAAAATAGACCAGGAAGATAAACACATTTGCCCTTGGGAAGAAATCAGAAATGTGAAAAACAAAAGACTCGAATCAGAATGAATCAGTAACATTGATTGTAGTGTCATTCAGAAGTCAGATAAAAACATGCCTGAAGTTAACAATTTAATTTACGTACAAAAAAGTTGACGGAAAATTAAAAGTACAAAAATGAACATGTATGACAAAGTAGATATTTATAAATTTCATGCGATCTAGTTAGATTTAAACATATAAAAATTGGATATTTAAATCACCTGATGCAAATAATTTGAATTCCAATTTGTGTTTTTTTGTTCCACTAATACAGTAAATAATTACTCGGATGATGTGAACGTCCAGCACATTGTTAGCTAATCTGTATTCTAAAGCATAACCATCCCACGTTATTGCTTTATTGTGCTTTATACCATAATACTTGTTAATAATAGTTACTGCAGCATGCCCGTCAATCAAAACAGGGGTACTAACTGTCACAATCATGCACCACTGGGTCGATGCCACTGCTGGTGGACATTTCGTCCCCGAGGGTATCACCAACCCAGTAGTCAACATTTCGGTGTTGACATGAATATCAATAATGTGGTCGTTTTTATAACTTTCCTGCTTACAATACTTTGATTTTTTTCGAAAAACTACGGATTTTCTTATCCCAGGCAAAGATTACCTTAGCCGTATTTGGCACAACGTTTTGGAATTTTGATCCTCAATGCTCTTCAACTTTGTAATTGTTTGGCTTAATAAAAATTTTGATATGAGCGTCACTGATGAGTCTTATGTAGACGAAACGCGCGTCTGGCGTCCTAAATTATAATCCTGGTACCTTTGATAACTATGTACACCACTGAGTCGATGCCACTGCTGGTGGACGTTTCGTCCCCGAGGGTATCACCAACCCAGTAGTCAACATTTCGGTGTTGACATGAATATCAATAATGTGGTCGTTTTTATAAATTTCCTGCTTACAATACTTTGATTTTATTCCAAAAACTAAGGATTTTCTTATCCCAGGCAAAGATTACCTTAGCCGTATTTGGCACAACGTTTTGGAATTTTGATCCTCAATGCTCTTCAACTTTGTAATTGTTTGGCTTAATAAAAATTTTGATATGAGCGTCACTGATGAGTCTTATGTAGACGAAACGCGCGTCTGGCGTACTAAATTATAATCCTGGTACCTTTGATAACTATATTTGACCGATTATCACCGATTTGATTACAATTCTCATATTTGATTAATTACATATTAGGGAGCTACCATTTGAATTTTATGGGGGATGGGCTAGGATCAAAATGTTTGTCCTACATTTTTTTTTAGCTGTAATCTCTGTCTTTCCTTTTTATTTTTCACTCTGTTCGGTCCTGCCTTTTTTTTTTAATTTATCCGGCCTTTTTTTACCTAAATTATCGTCCTGACTTTTTTTTTGCAAGTGTCTCATCTTACTCGAAACTACTGTCCTGCCTATTTTTTTCAAATTTCATCCCCACCCCCACCCCCCCCCCCCCCCCACTCCCCTAGAAAAATCAAATGGCAGCTCCCTTACATGCTTAATTCAAATCATAGAAAGTCTAAAATAAATAATTTACAAGGCATGGTCTCGATAATATGTCTTATCGTTTTGTTTATATTTTAGTCTAAAAGCCATCTAATTTACTATCTTGTTGACCTCCCAATACTGCCGAATGTCATATAAGCGATATAAACATATATATATTTACAATTTTCTAGGTCTTTGTTATTTCATTGTATAGGTGAATAACGTATTTTCCATTCTAAATTTTATTTAATCACCTTTTAACTTGTATAACAGTGAGTTTTTGACATGAGTTACCTTTGATTCACGTTGAAAGTTGACATTCTTTTCCTTTTAATAATTGAACACGCACGTCATGCATTATCTATTTCTAACATTGGGGTAAATTGAAGTTCACATGAATAAGAATTTAATGAGATTGAAATAATCACTTCCCAGTGATTAATTCATCATCGACGTTTCTTATTTAAATTTGACAAAATTAAACCATACTGGCTCCTAAAAGCGAATCATTATTTTACTTTTCACTTTCAAAATTAATTGAAAAAAACAAAAAAAACATATTTCATTTTTTTCTCGTAGCTCGCTAAAGTGGCCTTTTAAGCGGGTTATGCCATTACACTTTATATTTTACGATAATCATCGCTTTTAAGCGTGATAGCACATCAAAATTTAATTAATGAAAATTAACCTTTTTAAATTCTCGCGTCCTTATCACTTTTGTTGATAATGATTCATTAGGAACCCTCAAACTTAAACACAAAATTTAAATAAGCGTAAACAAAATAATTAAATTGGGGTCGTAAATATTGTTTTTTTTTATGATTCGATGAAAACAAAATTTTCGAGCACACATTTTCAAATGTATAGGATTTCTGAATTGGTTGTATTTGATATAGATAATTAAATGAATCACCAAGGACACTTTCTAAGATTCCTTCAATTGTCGTTTCGATTAAACTTAGAAATCGATTATTAAACCAAAAGCGTTTCTTAGGATATAAAACATTTTGATTGAAATAATAAGTATTTCTATACGTTAGCTGTACAAAAACAAATAAAAATTTACCAAGAAAACAGATTCATTTGAACGACATTAGATATTTTCGAAATTAACGACTAAAACATAATATATCTAGTATATATCCAGACAAGTATTTTGAAGAAGAAAAAACAGAGAAACATTTTTGAGTAGTTTTTGAAGAGAAAGAAAAAGATATAATAGGAATAACATGTAGGTTTCGGTTTTTGACCGACAATTGGAACAACGTGTACAACAACAGATGTTTTCATTCCTGAACCGGGGTGGCAATACATAGATCTATGATACGAATGTAACCTTTAAAGTTTCTTTTAGCATGAGCAATTCATTTTTCAGATGGTGACTTTGATCGAGAATTTTCTCAAAAGCACTCAAACCACATCTTCCTATTTCCAATAGCAGAACATTTTTAAAATTAATACGAATTAATTCAAGTTCAACCAGTAAACGTCCTTATTTTCAGTGATATGGACAACTTGTATTGACAATTTAAACGGTATTAAATATGAGGAAATTGGCAATGGTTTTATGTAACTTTATTTAATATGTAAATGACTGCTTTTCCAACAAAAAGTAAAATCTGCCATCTGTGGTTTCCTTTTCTTTATTAAAACGACCATAGTCTTAAAAAATATACTAGCCAAAAATTTGGAACCTAACAAATGTTTTCATGTCGTTCTGTTCTTATATTTTGTGGATTTTAACCATGGATTCCGGGTTTTTTTATCATTACATTTGTTTTGTTATACTTGATAGCAAAGCAACCGTTTTCCTAAACATCAACGTAAGCATATAACACAAAATCATATAGGTTTGTTTGCAGACTTTGGCAAAACCACGTAATTATTATCAATGAATATACGGTTTTTCACTAAAATTGGTACCTACGAAAATAAATGAATCAATAGTATAATCTATTTTTTATTCTGCTTTCAGTAACTGTTAACTGCTGCCTTTATTTATAATAGATTTAAGCCTTTTCTTTACCAAACATTCGCTATGTCTGCTAAGTGGCATGGACAACTCATTGTGTTTCTCACAAGTTACTGATAGCCAATGTCGGTCAAGTACATGAAGTAGGTAAACTAGTTTAAGCGCAGTCAATTCAAAGACATTTACTGTTTAGCAAATGATAAAGGTCAAAAATCAAATTATACAAAGAAAATTCGAATAATAATATCTTGACTATTGAGAAATAAGGTCAACGAGAATCAACCAGACATTTAATGACTTTTTTTCTAAATTGAAATCACATCATGATACTATTTTAAATGATAGACACTGCAAACGTTTTCGAGCCCTTGGCATAGCATTAATTCGTAGAAAGATAATTAGATTGTTCCGTAGTTATAACATATTGAACCATCGTAAAACACCACTGAAATGTGCTTTAGTTTCCGATCCATCTGATATATCGTTCAAGCTGTAAACATACACCGACAAACAATTCATCAATGGTTTACGATCGTTTAACTTGAATCTTTTTATGGGATTAATATCATTTATTTTAAATAACATGAAATCACAATTATATGAAAACAAACGTACATGGCCATTTGAAGAAAACAAAAATTGATTTCTACATAAAAAGAAATAAGGGAGGTATTTTTAATACGACAAAAACACCACCCGACAAAAAGTTAAATCTGCCACCACGCTTTAAAATTTCTTGAAACGGAAATATTCGCACCCGTTTCTTTTACTAAGGAATGTGTACTGTTAACAAAATTATATGATAAATTTACAAAGTTAATAATAACGCCTTCTGTTATCCATAAAGAGGAATGAAAGATACTAGAGGGACAGTCACACTCATAGATCAAAATTAAGCACACAACCCCATAGCTAAAAATGAAGCAGACATACATACAAATAATAGTACATATGACACAATATAGGAAAATAAAGACTAAGCAACACGAACCCCCGCCAAAAACTGGGGTTGATCTCAGGTGTTCCGGAAGGGTAAGCAGATCCATATGTGGCACCCGTCGTGTTGCTCATGTTATAACATCATTTTTATTTTATAGAAATTCAATAATTGATATCTTAACTGCATTCCATTATTCTTGACTAAAAAAATATTTATGAAAGAGCTATCGTTTTAAACGAGCCTATGATTTCTTCAAACAATTATTTGAGAAGCTAAGAGCGAACATCATGTTTTAAAGTCTTCTCGATGCATTAGAGAATAATTCATTTCATTATCAAAGTTAATTTCTATGTTTATTATGAAATATTGTGGACAATTTTATTTTATTGATAATTTTCACGAGGCACTATAATATATCTAATCTGGTGATATTATAACGAAACCTAAACAATTAAATTTTGTCATATATATGAGCCAACAGTGCTATATTAAGGCATTTGGGGTTCAATATAAGAGGTAATTCAAATTTACGATTCATCCAATTGTTGATGCATGATATTTACCCTGTAAATTTCCAGTTTTTTTAAAGTAAAAGTTAATCTCATGATTAGCATTTATAATTTGATGATAATGTAGAAACTATACAGTAAACTATGGAGTGAATTTAGCATATTAACATCGTCTATATTTCTTTATGAATATATACAAAGTGAAACGTAATGGAATAGCACTACTTCAAATGGACAGGGAATGCGTCCATCAAAAGCGGAAGTATCTCTTTGTCTCTGTAATCATACATATATTCATCACTTGTCGTATATTCATTTTCTGGTATAATTGGTCTGGTACTTCAACATGCATAAACAAATCAGGTTACGCATTTTGTTTACATGTCAAGCTATTTGACTGACAGAAATGTACATAGAAAAAAATATATCAATAAAAAAAACCACTCTCTGTTTGGAATATTTTTAGGTAAATTATTATTGTAAAGTCAAACCATGGAAGTATTATACACATAGTCAAACTATATTACCAATGAATCTCAGCCACATCACTATCAGATAACATAAATACAAAGCCTTGGAACAACATATGCTCACAATCTGCCTGTTTGAAGTTCATGTCGTTTATGACAGACTTTAACTGTGTGTTGTGTTCTATATAAAGGCAACAGTAGTATACCTCTGTTCGAAATTCATTAATCGATTTAGAAAAAAAACAAGAATGTGTCCAAAGTACACGGATGCCCCACTCGCCATGTTCAATGGACCGTCAAATTGGGTAAACAATCGAATTTGGCCTTAAAAGTAAAAAGATCAACCAAAAGGGAACATGTGTACTTAGTTTCAAGTTGATTGGACTTTACCTTTATTGAAAACTACCCTGACCTAAAACGTGAACCTGAAACTCACACTTTTAATTTCTATGTTCAGTGGATCATGAAAATGGGGTGAAAAGTCTTATTTGGTTTTAAAATGAGAAATATCATATCATAGGAAACATGTGTACTAAGTTTCAAGTTGCTTGGACTTCAGCTTCATCAAAAACTATCTTGACCAAAAACTTTAACCTGAAACTCGCACTTTTAATTTCTTAGTTCAGTGGACCATGAAAATGGGTCAAAAGTTTAATTTTGTTTTAAAATAAGAAAGATCATATCATAAGGAACATGTGTTCTAAGTTTCAAGTTGATTGGACTTCAGCTTCATTAAAAACTACCTTGACCAAAAACTTTAACCTGAAGTGGGACGAACGGACGGACAGATGGACGGACGAACAGACGGAAGGACGCACATACCAGAAAACATAATGCCCCTCTACCATCGTAGGTGGGGCATAAAAAATCGGCTTACAAACTAAAATTGAGGGAAATATATCAATCAAATATAAGAGGAGAACTACGACACAACAGAAAATTAACACTAAAATGTAACACACACAGAAGCGAACTATAATATAACAAAGGCCATTTTCCTGACTTGGTACAGGATATTTGTTTTTAAAATGGGCGATTAAACCTGGTTTTGTGGATAGCCAAGTCTCGCACTTTTATGACAATGTCAAATATAACACTTAAATGACACTTTTACATGACAGGAATACAGTACAAATAAATGCAAGAACATTCCGGACAGAGAATTACGCAAATAAACAATGCAATATAGTGCTTGTTAATTTCCCCCCGTTTATGTTATGATGTCAGCTTCCCATCAGCATATAAATTTTGAAAGTCCATTAATTACTCTCTTCGAAATGGAAATGTTCTTTAAAGTCACCAATCACGACCAAGTCCTAACCTGAATAACCTGCTGGTGTTTTAGTATTGAAAAAGCGTTTTCACTATTCATCACTATAAATGTATCCCTATTTTTTTCATTATTCAAATTTATATACCTGTTGTAAAACATTTTTTCAAAATATGCGTTTATATTCAGCTCATGTAAATTAATCACTTTCTAAAAGCTGTAACATCGTTGTCAATCTTTTAAGGGAAGAAGTTCATTAGAAAAGTGAAGTACATTTAATTTCATTACTTTATTTGTGTTTCTGGCACGAATCATCATTCATCAAGCCACTGACCGTAATATTAGTCTTAATACAAGCAGGAATTACCATAAGAAGCACGGAACCGTGCTTTTATAAGCTGATTTCCTGTTGCTCATATTATTTAACGATTTCAATAACACAGCATTGTGATAATATGATGAATTTAATGGTTGACATTTGGGACTTCATTACAAATATTGTTAATAATGATAGATCTCTGACATGGAAAATACTGAATTAGAAGAAATAAAGTCATTCTATTACACGATTAAAACAGCTTTTAATTTGTTGTGAGAACAAATAACAAAACATTACTGATATATTTCTATCATATTCTGATAATAACAGCGGCTTTTTATTTTCTGAGTTGGATATAATAAAATAACAAAACATCATTCAAAAAGATTATGTAAGGTTTTGTTATTTGAAATTGAAATAAATATTGGATAAATAAGATACAGAAGATAATAATACATTAAAGTTGAATGCGTTGTTTTTTTGTCAATTTTGCTACAGTATTCATCAAAATGTATTGCGAAATATTCCCTTACGTCGTTATATCGGTTACATGGATCTTAAAGCATATGCATAGGAAACAATTTCTAACCTGATGTATATTAAGAACTCAAAAGATATAGCTATGGAGACTACTTAAATTTCTAACATCAATACACTTGTATCTGACTGAAGTTCGAAACAGAGCGGGAATATATCTGCACAACAATATTGCATCTTTCATAAAATACCATATACAAAGTATTATAAAAATATGCCGAATTTTTGAAAAAAATCACATTTAAAAGTCCCTTATAAAAAAGAAAATCAAAAGCTCAAACACATAAAATAAATGAATAACAACTGTCATAAAATTGACTAGGTAGGTGTAAATACATTCCAATATTTTATGGAAATATTCTTTGTAAAGCACAAAAATGTCAGTATTCACCTCAGAAGCTCACAAAACCTTTAAATATACTTATTAAGAAGGGATATAGTTACGATACTGTTGTCAGGTCATTAAAGATTGCATATTTTGGCGTTAATATTGATTCACTTATAAAGTCTTATAGGGTCTTTGCATCGGAACTAAACGCATTTATCTAAAAACCAGTTGTTGGCATGACACGGGTCATGTTATTCTCATATATGTTATGATGATATTATACTAAACCCCTCACGGGAAAGATTGTGCCTGATATTCATATGATGAAGATATAATCTTTCAATCAGTTTAATTGAAGTCTGGAGCTGGCATGTCAGTGAACTGCTAGTAGTCTGATGTTATTTATGTATTATTGTCATTTTGTTTATTTTCTTTGGTTACATCTTCTGACATCAGACTCGGACTTCTCTTGAACTGAATTTTAATGTGCGTATTGTTATGCGTTTACTTTTCTGCATTGGCTAGAGGTATAGGGGGAGGGTTGAGATCTCATAAAAATGTTTAACCCCGCTGCTTTTTTGCGTCTGTCCCAAGTCAGGAGCCTCTGGCCTTTGTTAGTCTTGTATCATTTTTTAATTTTAGTTTCTTGTGTACAATGTGGAGTTTAGTATGGCGTTCATTATCACTGAACTATTATATATATTTGTTTAGGGGCCAGCTGACGCCTCCGTGTGCCGGAATTTCTCGCTGCATTGATGACCTGTTGGTGACATTCTGCTGTTGTCTGCTCTATGTTCGGGTTGTTGTCTTTTTGACACATTCCCCATTTCCTTGTTGTCTTTTTGACACATTCTCCATTTCCATTCTCTATTTTATTTTTGTAGAAAAAGTTGGATTCAACCTGGTTTTATATCTAGCCTAACCTTTCACTAGTATAAAAGTCGAATACAATCAATGCTCTTCAACTTTGTACTTGTTTGGCTTTATAAATATTTTGATATGAGCGTCACTGATGAGTCTTATGTAGACGAAACGCGCGTCTGGTGTACTAAATTATAATCCTGGTACCTTTGATAACTATTTTTGCACAAAAAGGTATATAATCTCCTGTCTTTAAAAAGATAGATATTTTATTTCTAGCTACACAATTAAGATATGGACGTTCATGTTGTTTTTGTTTCAAACTAATTGTGCCCCCCTTCTTGTCAATATGTTCTGTTTCTGTATTCATTTGTTTCGCTATATAAATGATGTATCTTGACATTTTCCGCTAACGCTATCAAACAAAAAGAAGTATGGGTAGAGTTCAAGACATCCATTTGAAAGATTAATGTTGGGGTGACTGATACTAATATATATGGTATACACGACATCGGATATGTTTCAATTGACCTTAAGCTAATAAATGTGACTAATCACCAGATTTGAACTAATCTGATATCTGCCATAGGTGGAACAATAACTGCTGTGTTGAGGATTATATTAGTTCCTTGCTAAAGTTTTTCTTCGACTTATGAGTTTTAAATCACACTTTGGTATCTTTCACCTCTTGTAAAAATGAAAAACGAATTATATGTTGGCACTAGTTAGTTCATTCTTAATATCACACGGAAGCAGAAGAAACTGTCAAGGTTGTGTTATTTGTAAAAGAGTAATACTACTACGTTATACATATAGATTGGTCATCAGTTTCCAATTATTTACATATGACCGTTAAATTATATGTTTTTTACATAACTCAGTGAAATAGTTATAATAGTAATTAAATCAAGGCTTTATGAACACGTTTTCCTGTTGTCCATTATCGTCACGTATCATGACAAGATGTAAACAATTCTTTGACACACAACAACTTTACAACAAAGACTTGTAATTAATGACAGTCAACAGTATATAGATGAGAAGAGCTGGCACTCTCAAATGGAAAATATTGCATCAGATCCGTAATAAAATGAGGATAATAAAACCACGAGATTGTCACTACACTGTCCATTATAAAGTTGTTTTGTTATTGTCATTATTTATGCCATAAATAGAAGCTTTCAATACATCTTCTTTTGTCAGTTATAGAATGATGTAAATAATAATTGATAATGTGTTTGTAACATACACTTTTGTTAATCTTCAGAACAAACCTTCTAATCAATTGTGTGGGAATATATATGAACTGCCCTAATTCATAACAACATTTATATCAAGAGTAAACAAAATGCCTGCTTGTATTATGACACTAACAAATGTAGTATATATCATATACGTCATTGAGACAACAACCAACAGGACAAAACATATATAAACAAGACGTAGGCTGCTTTTTTCAACATGGTTGTAATATATATGAGTATAGTCTTTTTTAGTTTGACGTAAAAAAGGTGTGTGTTCATTTTTTTTTTTGGTCTAATCATTAGTGCGTATATTTTACAAAGGACTAGAATGCGAGAGATTAGTTATTGAGATTTCAAAAAATCTGCATATAGTTGGGGTTCGTCTTGCTTATTCTTTAGTTGTCTATGTTGTGTCATATGTACTATTGTTTGTCTGTTTTATCCATGGCGTTTTCAGTTTATTTTCGATTGATGAGTTTGACTGTCCCTCTGGTATCTTTCGTCCCTCTTTTACAAATGTATATGTAGCAGATAAACAAATGCGATTTATTATTATCAATTCAGTCGCATTATTCGCATTAATAAATTTTGTTTAGCTAACTCAGATTCAAAGATTTAACGTTAAATATTTCATTGTGTTCAAATCAATAATAAGACCCGATGCATAAAATGTTTGAATTCACACCATTATTTTTGTTGGGTTCGTGTTGTTCACTCGTTACTTTTTGTATGATGGTTTGTAGCTTTGTTAGTCCTAAGGCTTTTCTACCATAGTTTTGTCAGTGTTTCCTCTGCATATGAGTTTTGAATGTCCAACTGCATCTACTTCCACCATTTTTAAATGAAAAAATATTATATATGTTTGTTCTAGTTAGTGTAATAGATCACCAGTATATTGTTTAATTTGAAGGTAGGTCAGAACCAGACAAAAATATAAACATTATGCTGTTTGTTATCAATTAGCACTTACAGTTGATCGTAATATCAACGCATTTACAAAGCAGAATATAACAACTCTGAGTGACATTAACTGGTGACTTTATGAGCACACTTCCTATTGACCATTATCGTCATATATCATAAGAAGATGTATCTAATGCTTTGACAATATGGACATGTAATTAACGACAGTTAACAATATATCGATGACAAGAATGAAATTTCTCGAAAGGAATATCTACAACCAGGTCTATAAAAAGATTAAAAAGAATTACGTGACGAGATAAAAACTGTCACCATGATACTCATTCATGATACAATGTTTTGTAAAATTGCACTAATAAATGGAATAAATATCAGTTTTCAATGAACCTATAAATATTAACTAATGACGTTTCTTGCAAAATGCACTTTAATTTCTAAAATTATGATCATAACAAACCTACTAATTAATTGACCGTTGATATTTGTTGACCTTGTTCGTTACAACATTTACAGGGTCAACAAAAGTCCTCTTTGTACAATAACATAAATAAAAGAATATATGTTGTATGCAATATATTCAATGAGACCAAAACAAACACAACCCTAATATGTTTAGTGCCATTAACAAGTGTGATAAACAAGATTTTATTAGTATGTATCATTAACAATCGATTGAGACGTTAAAAAGCCACTAGTATTCTCAACGTATAACTTTTACTGTTTGTCCAAACGTTTCAGAGTCTTAGTTTTAAATACACTATAATATCATAAAAGACACTATGCTTATAATTTTATCAGGCATGGTCGCCTTTATTCATGATGTCACAATGAGAAAATTCAAGAGTGACCAAGAAAATTTAACGTTACAATTAAAATTAGACCAATCACTTGCCGAGAACAGATTTTTCACTAGTGAGGAGATATATTTTTCTCACACCGGTCAAGAAATGTGAAAATAACGCAATAATAAGATAAAAGTTCTTTCTCTTTGTACTTGATAAGACAAAAATAAATTGTTCAAATTTGCTATCATAATTAGTTATCTGCTTGTCGAGCTTAACTTGCTGCATCTTTAACAAATGATATTACCGTTTTACAAGCTGTATTTTAATGCCTCTTATAAACTGCCTTCCGGTTATCCTTCAAATAGACAGTTAATTATATTTTATAAGTTTTCAATTATTGTTATCTAATTTGAAATTTGAACTTCATCAGCATATTAGGAAATCACTGATTAGTTATAATATTTGACATTAAATGAACTAGATATAATTCGAATTAGCAAAGAAATATGACAAATCGGTATTTAATTCTAATGATTAACTTAGTGTGTACGTTACATGATGATTTATATTTCTTTGGATAATTATCAATACGGTTTGTTATATCTCTACAAAATCCGGAAGTAACAGCTACAGTCAATCTTGCTTAAGAGACCGCATGTATTAAGATACCACTTTTTTGTTTTCTCTTAAGTAGCCACTACACATGACATTTAACATTAGATGCAGCGTTTGTATTTTTGAGAACCGAAAGCATTTCTCGTTTGAATTATTTCATATTTTTCATGCTTGACTAAACGGTATGCTAAATTCTACACACCTAATATCAATTAGGAATTAGTTTTTGTGATCAAAACCCGAATATAACATCTTTTATCGAAATGCAATTACAACTGTTTACAGACAATACATCGTGTAGTTAAATTAATCCTACAAAGGAGGATATTTTTTGAAAATTAACAATCTGTTAAAGTGGAGCCTCTGATACCAAAAATAGTATGTCAAAAACAAACTGACAACGTCAATACAAAAACGATAAACGATCAAAGGACAAACAGCAGTCTACAATACATCACATAGAAAACTAAAGATTTTTACACAAAAAATGCTTTAAAAGTTCTATGCCGGTAATAATGTGTATAAAGGTTTACAAGTACTTATAGTATCTCTCTGATAATAACCTTCCATCATTACCGAACAGAAGAAAGAAATAACACGACGGGTGCCGTATACGGTGCAGGAAATGCTTACCCTTCGGATATCCCATCCGGAGCACCTGATTTCACTCCCGGGTTTTAGTGGAGTTCGTTTTGTTTCTTATTTATTATTTATAACTGTTGATGTAAATGTCCTTTGGTTTGTGAGTCTTTGTTTACTCCTTGGTTTTCTTTGTTGTTTTCTGAATTGATTTTTATCTATGTATATCAGTTTAGAAAGCATGCTTATATGTTAGTTTTAAGTAAGTCATAGAAACTTTTTATACTTTAAAAACCTTAGAAGTGCGTGATTATACATACGGGAACGAAATATAGTTTTAATGGAATTTTAATTTGTGAAATACACAAATCTGTTGTTCATAGACACTATTGGTGTTAATGTTTAGATGAAATGGATGAAATAAATTTTATTTAAAAAAATTAGTGTATGCTTGATTTTCATAAACGTTCTACATATTGTCCTTATAACGTTTTAATGCAACAAATAGACGGAACTACCCCCGTATTCGCTCAAATGTTTGGCAAAGTAATCCTTTAAAAATGTACGTTCCAACATTGTAACATATACCCGTCTAACCAAAATGCCACTCAGTCCCTGTTAAAGACAGATGATATTGACAGATGTTAATGACTTTTGCAAAGTAAAAATTTCATTTATTTCAAAATCTATGACACGATTTGAAATATATTATGATGTCTATTACCGTTTGTAAAAGTACAACATGAAAATGATTTTTATAATGCTACATTAAAGTTGCGTATTGCCACTCAAAAGATGAAAATAAGGGTTACGCAATAACCGAATTTTGTTTTCCAACTCTTAAACCTTCCACAAGACCTGTATTACATTATATTCACATGTATGTGATAGTCTTGCATCGTTGTAAATATAACGGGATTTGATGAGACTGTTGTACAAGTGAGAGGTTTAGCGCTATAAAACCAGATTCAATCCACCCTTTTCTACATTTGAAAATGCCTGTACCAAGACAGGAATACAACAGTTGTTGTCCATTCGTTTTTTATGTGTTTTGTCATTTGATTTTGCCATGTAATTAAGGACTTTCCGATTGAATTTTCCTCGGAGTTCAGTATTTTTGTGATTTTACATTTTTTTTGTACAATGTATGCCTGCTTTGAATTTCTAAATTTGCATTGAATAAAAATTCAGTAAAGAAATACAAACATTTGTTTCTCGAATTCGTATGCAGATTAATATCTTTCGTTTCATGTGGTTAGCTTTTAGTGTATTATCCAAATACGTACTATGTCATTATCAAGTCCGCACAAACAGCTGTTTGGTTGTCATTATTGATTAAGCAAAAACAAATCCGAATTTAAATCTTAAACTCTAAAGTGATTGATATACCAGTGTGTAAGATTTTTTGAGTGTTCATATTACTGAATAATATGTAATGTACGATGTGTTTTGCTTTCTTTATTCGTTTTGGACGTGAGTGTTGTATTTTTTTACTGAGAATTATAATTGCATGCATTTTTTGTACTTTTCCGTACATTTTAAAGCTGTAGACGACACGATATCCCATCAAAAACATATATTTATAAATTGGGAGGTTTGGCTAGCCACAACACCATGTTCAACCCGCCATTTTTGTCTTAAAATGTCCTGTACCAAGGCAGGAAAATGACCATTATGATATTATTGTTCGCTTCAGTGTGTGTTGAATCTTAGTGTTGTGTTTCTGTTGTGTCTTTGTTCTCTCATATTTGACGTGTTTCCCTCAGTTTTAGTTTGTAACTCGGATTTCTTTGTTTCTCAATGGATTTATGAGTTTCGAACATCGGTGTACTACTATTGCCTTAATTAATGCGTTCTTTCTTTTTTGTTTGAGTAATATAATTCAATTTTTGCTTTTGTTTTCTAACAGTATTTCATAGAACGATGTACAAGATTCATTCTTTTTAGATAGATAAAATTAATATCTACTAGATAACACAAATTTGAGACGTTCACATTTAGAAAAATACAGGAAAAGCAAATAAACAACCGTTTACAATTTATTTACGATATACGGCATAGCCTTCTAGTCTGAATTAAGAATTATTAAGTCGTATCATACTCCATTTCAAACTTATGGACTACATATATCATATACGTTGAGTGAACAGGGGGCTAAACAGTTGATGGAGTTCCAGGTCAAGAGAAAAAGAACAAGGGAACAGTGCTACTCTTGTGGGTCCGACACACACTACAGGTTCAGCAGTTCGTATGTCAACAGGAGTAAATCAGCCACCCAAACCTGGTGCATTTTTGAAAGATGAATATTTAAATTATCTATAGATTTTACCAAAACAAATATTTTTGTCGATAATAGACTTTTTAGCTGACAAGAATAAAAGATTAACCACAATCAAAAAGTTGTTAGTAAAGGAAGTATAACATCAGTATTGCAAAAGTTAACTTTAGACATTTTAGTACATATATTGCACTTTATTTATATTGACTTGGTAGTGAGTCCACGTACTAAGAATAAGAGAGCAGATTATCTTAGTCGGATTGTTGATTAACATGATTGGCTATAGGCTATTTCTGAATTTGTATTTCAGATAGTTGAATCCCTTTGGGGACCTCATTAGGTTGATAAGTTTGCCTCTGATGACAATTTTAATTGATATTTTTAATCAGATTTTGGAATAAGAATTCGTTAGACTTTTTTTGACGTTTTCACGGTTGACTGGCGAGGGATCAACGGGTTTTTCGTTTCACCTGGTTTTTTTGTTCTCACAAGAATTAATGTATATCCGACGGTAAAAGTTAAACTGCTGGTATTTTTACTTTACTGGCGCTCTGCTGGTTTTTGGCTAAAGCCTTTTCCATATGGTGATGGTTTCTTTTCTGAAGTGACAAATTTTATGGATTTCCCTGCTTACAAACATGCTTATATAGCTGGTAAGAGGAAAAAGTCTATATATGATTTAGCAATGTTGATTTGACGTTTGCATATTAGCATAAATGATTTTTCATCCAGTTAGATCACTTAAATGTGAGCATGTATATATTATAGATCACTTTGATGTGAGCATGTATTATATATCTCTTTGATGTGATCATGTATTATAGACCACCTTTATGTGAGCATATATGATGAATCTCTCTTGATCTCTTGGTATATATTACTAGCTTTATCAGAATTTGAATTTCAGTTAGTTTTTGAGTTGAGATTTGATATGAATTTTGCGGATGTTACAGTGAGAATTAGATGAATAGTACTTAGCTGATAGTTATAATCTAAGATTGCTTTTATCAGTAATGTTTCCTTTTTCAATAACAAATATATTTTTGCAGGCTTTATCTGCTTTGCTAGTTAGCAAAGTGAATTTTCTCTCAGAACTGATGTTGGTATCTCGAGCAGTTTCTACAACAAAAGCATATTATCAGAGTTTTTTAGTTACAATGGAATAATTAGGCTGCATCAAACATGTCAAACGGAATTGAAAATGGTTATATTTTACCGGAAAAAGCTTTTTACGTTGCTATATATTTAGCTGCATTGACACAGGCGAGAAATACTAGTCTAGTTGAACAACCGTTGTACCCTTTAACCTGAATACATTCTCTTATTGGATCATCATGTTTACCGACAGATTCGTCTATAGTAATTGACATACTAGAAGGTGTGAAGTGAACCGTAGATTGGCTACTCCTACGAATATAAAGGAGCCTGTTTCGGTAGAGTAACTGCATAAAATGTGTGATGCTATGTTTTCTTTTGGTAACTTGTATAATCAGCGTATTTAATATTTGTACGTGTTTCATTGCCTTTGCGAGTTTCTGATTTGCTTAATATTCTACGAAGTAATTATTTTTTTTGTAATTTTAATATATTATATGTCAATTGTCATTTAACTTATCAAAAAGACGTGTACAAATTGAGAGATGGCAATTCAGTAGTAATTGCTCGTTTACATTCGTATAAGTGTTCAGTGAATAACATGGAATTATTTTTGCATTGGGCTGATATTTCTAGCAATTCTGACGAGTTTATGTTTTCATAATTTGACCAAATGTTAAGTTGTTGATGTTTTACATTAAAAGAATACGCCAGTATCATACTTAAGAATGCGCGAGCTCTTTATTGGAGTTTTCAGCCGTTTGTTCTTGATATTAAGCGTTATGGGTAGCACAGTTTTAGGTCTTAAGGTGCTAGTGCTTGTGTTAATTTAGATTTATCAGACTCTTTTTAAGAGACACGGAACGGAAAACGATGGTTTCGTGAAGGATTCTTGTTAGATTATTTCTGTCGCATTTATTTCATACTTTTATTGCATGATATAGATCACCTCTTAAAATATTCCCGTTCTTTGTGTTTTCGGCCCTGGGCTCTCTCGTGTGCTATTGCACTTTACTTTTTTTTGTTATTTATTAGTATGAGTATTATCAGTGGTTGTGATATATGGGTGTTAACGGAAGAAGAAATACAAGGATTAAATGCATTGCGGTTTGGTTTACCTTTTTTTTATTTTAAAGCTAAGGACGTATAAGGGTTTAGTAAGAACTGATAAACATATTGCAATGTATACGGCCTTATCACATTTGCAGTAGCGTTGAATCTAAGACAAATCGTTCAAATTTGTGATAAGAATTGAAAATGAAGTTTTCAAGCTTGCTGTACCCTTATCAAAATCTCAGTTGCATGCTGATTTCATTTTCGATGGTAATTATTTCAAAAATTAATCTTTCAATATATGAAAACTATCCGAAAGTTATAATTGTTTTTGTTTAATTGTTTTCATGCTTGTGACTTTATTGCTGACTATATGGTATGAGTTTTCACATTGTCAAAGGACGAACAGTGATAAATATATAGATGCTTATACATTCGTCCCTTTGATAGATAGTTGTCTGATGACAATCAGACAACATCTCTTTTGTATAGTATAGATTCTTTTTAGATAATAGTTTAATACGAGCTGAATCACTGACTACCAGTGTATAATAGACATTTATAAAACGTTCAATTGCTATTAAACTTAAGATATTTCATAAATCCATGATTTCAATATAGAAATTGGGTGGTGGTCACAACTGAAATAACAAAATACTGCCATTGAAATTTAATTTCAAATTCAACAATACATTCAAGTAAGATTAAAAAAACATGTAATGAATTTAATTAATATGTTGGTTACAATAAAACAAAAAAGGCGGAAGATACATGTGTTAGTGAGTAAGTAACCAATTAGACAATACAAACTTATAACGTCATTGCTTCAAAAACAAAACACGACCAATGAAGTTTACAAAACATAAAAGAAAACTAAAGACCGAGCACAACGATCCCCAACAACACTTTCTTACGTATTCCGGAAGTGTAAATTGATCCTAGTTCAGATCCTGAGGCATTAAAAAAAACTATCCCAAATCCGGTAGAAAGATCAACAAAATGTCCACGAATAAAACAGAACTGGCAGATATCAAGAATACATTGCAATTTATTTAGCCGAGAGACACTGACAGGGCAATAGAACAAACGGGGGGGGGGGGGGGGAATGTAATGGTTTTGGCAAAATATCTGTAAGAAAAGAAATTGAGTTGACTTTAAGAATAAAAATATTTTTCAGTAAACCGTTTTCTTCAAAAACTTGCCTTCCGACATTGTAACAAAAATTCAGCAAATTAAAATGCCACTACGTCCCATATAAAACTGTTATTGACAGACGATCTTGATAGACGTTTATTACTTTTGCAAAGGACAAATCCTATTTATTTTAAAAGCCAAACCATAACACGATTTGAAATATATTATTCTGTCTATTACTTTTTTTAGAGTACATCAGATGATCATTGTTTTTATTTGCACTTATCGCTGTTTTTAAGTTCCGTATCAAGACTAAGATACGAACAATCTGACAACGGTTAACCGTAACTTGGGTCTACAAAAATCGATTGCCTATACATGTAGCTTGTTTTACAGTAATTTGCAATTACATCGTGCATTTGTAGGATAAAAACAGCCACTGAGAAACAATGGTATGTACATAAGATCAGACAATATGGCCCCGAACTGACTTCTCAAAACGTTGTTTCAGTCGTTTTTGAACAAGCAGGAAGATCAGCGTTCCTTTAAGATGATGAATCGGATATAACCTGCCAATTATGATCGTACGTTTCTGTAATTTTAAAACGAATTCTCGAGTTTCTCAACAGGTCGAAAGAACAACAATGTGACCATATTTTTATACTCAAGTAATCTTTAATGTGACATTTTGAATTGCAAAAACACCTTTCACTAAATACAAACTGTACTAATGGATTTCATTACTCTTAAAAGACATCCAAAGTCAAAGAACTGAATTCACAATTAGGTGACTTGTTCAATTCAATAACGGAGTTAAAACATTCTGTGTGATACATTTTTACAGTAAAGTTTGGAGATTACGGCTATAATATCTCTCTGTATATTTCTTGTATAATGTTCACACACCAGGAAAGTACCAAACTACTCATAGATCAGATTACAAATAGCCATAATCAATCATTTTATACCACTTTTAGTTTCGAATTTTAATTTTGAATTGAATTAAGGTGCAAGTGCAATGATGCACATTTTGTTTAAATTAAATTCGGAATCATATAATTCCGCATTTAAAAAAACAGTCATCAATCTTTTTAATGACTAAAACTATAAAAGAAAAAAGAAAGAACAAATTGGACTAGCCAAATTCATCTACAACACAAATCGTAGATAAAGTTGGTTTTTTTCGAATTACATGAACCATTACTAAGCGTTACATTGCAGAATGTGGCCCGAACGATCGACGAAATTGATATTTTGCGAGGTATACATATACTATACGTATGTTATCAACTTTATTGATTTGTTACGGTTTCGAGACAGAACATTACCAACTCAGACAACCTTTCTACATGGACTGCACTCTGACTTTCACATCTTAGCAATTTCAAATATGCTACAAAAGACCGGCAGACGTCAGAGCAATCTCGAGAATTGCTTCCAAAACCAATCTTTAAAATCCAAAGAAGTCAACATGTTGGAGCACCATAATTCCTCCCTTATTTCGTTATATGAAAAGCCAATTTTAGAAACCGAGTGCACAAAGGAGATGTTAAAAATTTGAAATTAGGATAAAATTACTATTTGGGAACAACCATATACATATCACTAGCAAACTCGGCTTTTGGTTAAAACAGTGATTTAGATAACTTATTTTTAGTGATAACTGTTTTAATCTGATGTAGCAATAATAAACTTAATTTATAATATTTTTTAGCTATATGCCCAATTTAGTTCTAAGAGGCTTAGAAATTCCAATGAGGATTCGAAAAAATATTGAAATACTTTCAGTTCAAAAATTTCATAATGTTTATGCTTAAAAAACCGTTTCAAGCTGTTTATTGACATCACTGCTAATGGATGCTGAATTACCTCAGTATATATTCCAATTTTAAACGTTAAAGATTTTACATAATTAAATATGATTAATGGCAGATATAAATTAAAAAATTGCAACAGAAACTTGTTTTCAATAAGAAATTTCAAAATAAATAAGGTATAATAAAACAATATATTAGATACTTAATAGATCGCAACCAAATTGCCTAAATGATACGTTGTATATGTACTTCATCATAGTTGACTAAACACGTGTTACAGATTGTACGTGCTACATTTCTAGATCTTGATACACATCTCCATGTATTGCTCTTTTCAGATATGGCAATGTCGTCAGTTATCAGTCGTCATTTGTGTCCGATAAACCTTAAAACATTACTATCGTTTATTCAAAACCAAACTGTATGTGACTATATGTGACTATATGTGACTGATAATTTTAAAGTCTACAACACATGTTCCTTGTTGTCTTTTGAACGAATTATGAAATAGCTCAAAAGACAATTTTAGATTATAATTGATCAATTATTAAAAACATTCTCTGCGAAAACATCACTGTCAAATATTTTAAAATTTTGTGAATAATTTGAAGACTCTCTACAAACGGTTTCCTTTTTAGGTGATCAAAAATGTGGAGACACCAATAGCAAAGCCAAGGACCATCACATACTTCTCAAAAGCGAGGCTCTATGACTTTAATTTTAACACCATAATTGTTAATAGAGCTTCCTTCCATGTTTTCCCGAAACCAAAGTAATTTTAATAATTGTAAGTAAGCATGAAAAAAATATGGTTACGAAAAAGGAGAGATTTAACATGCAACATGGTGTAACTGTACCCAGTAGAATATCTGTAAATCCTAATATTCGTTGTTGTATGTCTTATCTGTATGTTGGTCATGTGGGTTTTTTTCTTACTCGGAAGAGTGTTGGTGATAGATTCCGTCTGTTGTACTGTCCAGTATAGGTAGTAGCTCGTATTGATAGTCTATTAATGGGATATGTTCATTGTTGAAGGCCGTACGGTGACCTATAGTTGTTAATTTCTGTGTTATTTCGGTCTCTTGTGGAGAATTGTCTCATTGACAATCATACCACATCTTCTTTCTTGTATTAGATAAAAAGAGTTTTTCAATGTTTATGTAATAAAATGTGATATAAGAAAAAGACAAGTATTGGATCATATTTACCTCTGATTTCTTTAACTACATTCTATATCAAATATGAATATATCAATGCCTGTACCAAGTCGAGAATCTGACTGTTGAATTTCATTGTTCTATTGGTTGCTTTCATTTATTTGATATTCTCAATTTCGTATTGACTTACCCTTTTTGAATTTACCTTGAGGATCAATTTAAATTCAGGTGAAGTAGTGTCGGTATTTTTTTTATACTTTTTTCTCTTATGAGGTTAACGACAAGCATCCAATGTGTTAATTGTAATTAATGTACTAAGTCTGACTTTTGGAATGACAAGTTAACAAGAATTGATAGCGTTACTGATATAAATGAGGTTTAGTGTCAGTTCCATGTTCTTGTTTCCGCCAGACACTCCCACAACCTTCCTTTTCTGTTAGATTTCATTGAACCAAATTAAAATATGTGGGAATAAGTCAATTTAAAAATGATAGACTACAACCGAATTCATTCTAGAAAAAAATAACAGAAGATCAGTACATTTGCTATTTCCTTCAAAGCTCTAAATAAGAAACTATTTATTAAAGTTAAAAGAACCAAATTGAAAATGACCTATATGGTTTTCCATGTCACATGTCATGTTGTTTACTTAAATCCATGGTTATAAGTTATTAACGATGAAAGATAAAATTTGGTCACATCTACTGTAAAATATTTGTTCCATCCAACTGAAGTAATAACTAGATTGCTTCATCTATATCTTAAAAAACAATAGCTTCGTGGTATATCGTTGCAAAAACAAAGTTTGCCATGGTTTCGATTTTTTTTTCATTTTCTTTTATAATGAAACATACGGTTGTTAAAATACATAACAGCCGGTTAATGTAAAATTGAATTTTTGATAACAAGGACAATAAAATCGCCTGATATCGAGACAAAGAAAAAAGCCTCTGTTTCTCTCTTTTTCTGCGAACAAAATTAAATATAGAATAGGTGACACAACTTAAAATGTGTCTGTTTTGAAATTCTTTCTGAAGTAAAATATCATACTATAATGTTATGATTAAAATCTGTGATATCAAATACAAATAAGGAGATTTGGTATGATTGCAAGAGATCCAGATTGTCAACCAGAGACTAAATAACGTGATTATATCTTTTGGTCAACGTACTTTTTTGATGATACGCAAAACATTTCGTATCAAGTAAGCTGTAACAGGCCTCGACATGACAAAATATGTAACAATCCAAATGCGAAAATAAACCGCCTGATTTATGATAAAACAATCAGCAAAAAACAAGTATGAAAAACAGAAACAATCAAATGCCACTAATTTACATGCTCCTGACATATGTATGCGGCAGATACATAAAGAATGTTTATTGTAAGCGTTTTAGGGCCCTTCCTCAATCAGGAACTGTGATTTAATAGTAATCCATAAGAATGAACTGCAAAAATAAGTTGGGAAAGCCTTGGTTCATCACACCATCACGAAGCACAATACACCAAAAAAAAAGACAAATGACGAAAAAGATACTAACTTAGAGTGTTTACAGTTACCGAAAGCTAGTTCAAGGTCGATCATGTTACCAAGTTCAAAAAATAAATTATTTAACATGCAGCTAACAGACTAAATGATTTTTAAACTTGATAAACAGTGTGAGAAAATCATGGCTGTGTAGCAGGTCATTATATACAAAATATATTTACAAAAATATGCGACCATAGATATTCATATCGGTATAGCATTACACATTTTGTTATTTTTCAGTCTACTACGCCAGACAGTGGGTTAGATGAAATTCAGAAGACGTTAAAACTCTTTCCAAATGGGTTAAAGATGAAGGGTCGTTGATAAAAAAAAATAAATGCATCAGTAGTATACCGCTGTTCAAAAGTCGAAGGAAAAACATCAACTATAAGAGAAAAACAACGAAACAACAGAAACACTGAACTGCAACAAAACAGACGCATCCAAACATAGAAACGGACTATTTGATAAAAAATCAATCAGATCAGAATTTAAATGGGTCTATGAATACTCTTAATACATCAGTTTTTTAAGATTAAAATATTGTAAATCACCAGTTATACCTCCATTATCAATATTGTATAGTCAACACAAATAAAGCTAATTCATTTTAGTGAATAAATCACATTACATAAACTGCATGATTAATGAATTGAGTATTGCCAATTCACTTGGAAACTAAACGTATAACACCACGACACTCACAAATGAGGATATCCGGTATACTCAGGTATGTTTAATGTTCCTTCACATTTAAACAAAAGATGAAACAATGTATTTTCGTTCACTGAATTGGATACATTAAGTAAATAAATGTCCCTGCACAAAATGTTATAATGATTTTTTTCCAGTGCACCGTGAAACATATCTTTTTAATTGATAACATCGGTTGTTCAGTTATTAAAGGTGGGCTTCAAAATAATTGTGTAACTGCCTATTCTAGAGGTTGTGTGAATCAAATATGGATGATAAAACATTATATACTTTAAAATTACTCTCAATTAGAGAGAGTTTATGTGTATCCAAAATGTTTGACATGGTTTTATATGTATAACTGTATTTATCAACGGTACATCATATATAATCTTTTGTTGTATCATTTAGTATTCAGCTAAACAACAAATTCATGTAATTAAAAAATTTAAAAACTTTAAAGATTACTTTCAAAATTTCACAGGTAAATTTGCTTTTTCTGCTAGATCCAATTGTTGATAAGTATTAATGTCCCTCATAAGGGAGACAACTAAAAAAAGTCTCTAATTACAGGGTCAATTACGGGAATTGACAAATAAACTATTCTGTTACATATTTATGGCTTTTCTAAAGTTTGAATCCTTGTCTTCTGTTGCCTGTAGTACATGTATGATAATGATCTATTAAGCTGATTTATAGCTTCCTATACACGAGATGATTCATATTGTATAGTCACTTATTGCCAATAAGAGACTACCGAACATGCAACGTCAATTTATACTTCACGTAAAAGTATTGGTCCAAAAGAATACATGTTTTATATTGGACATCAAACATGCATAACTATCCCCCTTTTATCAGAAAAAAATCTTAATCGAAAATACCTTAACATATCAAAAACATAATTATGTCTGTCAGATATGTGGAATTCAAACGTTTAGTATGCATCACGGACGTTACAAATACCAAACATAAAATTAAAACAACAACTTTGAATACTAAAATATTGATATCAATTCAAGGTTGTCAATCCAACCTCCTGAAACCTAAAAATCACGCAAAATCAACACACGAAGGAATTTTTAACATAATTAATGGCACTGATATATAACTCTGACATAATTGCCGAAAAGTCATGATTATTTTTTTTTAAATACTTTTTAATCATGTTTGTCATCTGAATTGTGCTTATAAAAATTATGTTTTAAAACTCATTTCACTATAAGTCGGTCTTTTGATTATGATCTAAATACTATCTTAACATATGTAAGTGCTCCTTCAATGTTATCACCTTAAAAAGACAAAAGGACCTTGTTTTGAATATCTGAATAATAACATTTGTGGGAATATCGCAAAGGAAGGTTAAAAAAACGGTGGTCTAAAAATAGACCAACTGCATTTCATACTTGCTCGTGACCTTTCGATTTTAAAGCGAAATTTCAAAGATGAGTTTTTGTCAATCGTCTGCCTGATTTGTAATTGTTAAAATTAAAGAAGACAGATAAAGATAACAAAAACGTTTTATCGTAATTTGTCAACCAAACCCTAGTGCTCCAGATCAGGTGCAAATGTGAGATAATAGGTAGAAAGAAGCTAAAGCCCCACAACAGCAACACTTTATAATAAAGAAAAGACAAGAGGGTTCACATGACGACAAACAATCCTACATGATATGATAACTTTCTGGAACAAGGTCGCGTATTATTTGCAATGGCATTATTTTAACTCCCGCAACAATTGTCATATATGACTGACAAAAACAGATTCAAATCAAAACGATTAAACAAAAAATATTGTTTCTTTTTTATTTATATATAAACAATCCAATCACAGTAAAACGATCTTATATAAATGATAAATAATTGTGCTACAATTCTAAAACATTCACAGGTTTACGTAACTGCCAACAAAAACCTGTCAAATTATTAATTCTGGTCAACGATACGTGGTGACAATTAATTCTACCAAATAAGAAATCTTTTTTCATTCAACCTCAATGGAGTTGTGTCAGTGTATTACAATATAAAAATATTTGATACAATTGTCAAAGGTCCATAAACAAAGAAAATGACTTAATGCTTAATGATACAAAATTTACACATGATATAATACCGTACCATGTATGCGTGCTTTCTGTCAAATGTCTCGGATGAAATGTAACCGCAAGGTGTGCGTATGTAAATTGCCCCGTCACAATAGGAAGATGCGTCAACTAATTAAAGAAAAACGGTACAGTCAGTTCAATAGATTAAATTACAAAAAATCATAAACAAATTTTCGAAACCCGTTCGTTGAGTTAAAATGTGGTTCGTATGGACGGAACGGTTATGGTATTTTTCGAAGGGTGCATATGAATATGCTATTACTATTTTCAAAATTTTGTAATCAATTTTACCATTAAAATAAAGACATGAATACTTGTTACTTATTATAAAAAAAAACTTTAAGTGTCTTGATATATAAACAAAAATGCAATATTACAATTAATTTTTATAGATATAAACGAAAGCATCATACAAAATTAGAATACATGTCTTGATCGTAAAAAAAGATGTTGATGTTGGTAACTTTCATTTTGGTCAAGGATGTTGCTCCTACTTTATTTAGCAAAAACGATATACAAATGGACCGGTTTTGTCTTATATTACAAACACGTATTAGCCATAGAACACTTATGTCAGTGGTGATGTCATTGGGATTTCATTAAATCGTTATCATTCAAGGAACTCTTAAATAACAGCATCACTGACATATGTGTACGATTAACCATATAAGTTCCTCCTCATTTACATTTCACCATTTGCAAATTAAATATACATGTGTCATGAATATGGATTATTCTGAATGTTACTGAAAAAAACATTAACATAACGATATGTATAGTATTGTGTCATGAAAAACAATCATTGAAATTCATTTCACTGCAATTCAAAAGCAAGATTATGTTGGGCTGTCTGCATACTGGGTAAAAAAAGCCTGAAAAAAATTACAAAATGTTAATATATCTGCTGCTACGATGCATGAAATTCATCATTATACAGACGATGTTTCATGAACATCTTTTCTAGATTTTAATTTCTCTGTTCAGTACCTTGGAGCAAAGAATGTTTATGTTGTCGTTTGTTTATGTGTTACATATTTGTTTATTTTCATTTTTTTGTACATATATAAATAAGGCCGCTAGTTTTCTTATTTAAATTGTTGTACATTTTATTTCGGGTCCTTTTATAGCTGACTACGCGGTATAGACTTTCCTCATTGTTGATGTCCGTACGGTGACCTGTGTCATTTGATCTTGTAATGAGTTGTCTCATTGGCAATCATACCAAATCCTCTTGTTTACATTAGTTATTGAATACATATGGAACTATTTGACCAAGAGAGGCGTTCATCAAATAACATAACTAATAAATTAAAGAAAAGTAGTTTATAAAAGAGAACCGAAAGGTACAGGAAGAAAATTCAAACTAATAAATCATAAAAATTAACCATATAAAAGCTCTGACTACTAAGATAAGCAGACGATAATACATAATGTGAATACCCCCAGTTGCTTAAGATATCATGAATACACGGTAGTACTACATATTTTAAATATACATATGCATTGAAATATATAGTTGAATGTTTCTTCAAAAGTCAAACTGCAATTAAAAGACCTTCCTGTCAACATTCCAATTGCAAATTATATCGTCATTTATCTGTTTAATATCTTTAGAATATCATTATAAGCAACAAGATATTACACTATACTTTGCGAACCCAGATCCAATCATTTTCACAGTTGAATTCAAATTTATCAGGCAGTAGTTTATCGATGTTCGAATCTCAATAGCCCATCAAGAATACTTAATTAAAGTAACAACCAAAACCTAAGGAAAATGATAGAGACGGGGTGCGTTAATAAAATAACATCAGCGGCAATACGAATCCAAACTCGCTCAAAATGTCACAAGTTTATTATAATAACATCATATATAATAAAAAACATTTTTGACTCTCCTTTACAATAAATAACAAATTATCCGTTTTTAGTTTCAATCTTAAGATATAATATAGACAAATAAAATAACTTTCTAATACATGACTTTTATCAATCAACTTTGCATATTCAATGACTAATACTCGTTCAATAAATACCAGGAACTTGTTACCACGTATTGTGACAACGTAAATGTTTCCCATACCCAATTTGATGTGTTGCGGAAAAATAACTATGAATTGCTCATACGTCCTATGGTTTTGAGAAGATTGTTGTCTCATTGGCAACAATAACGCATCCCTTTTTTTTAATTATAAACCTTAAACTTTTGATAAAACTACTGATAGTCTGATATCATACCTTATCTCCTGTTTTTTTCACAATCCTTGCTTTTATCACTTTGACTAACATTTAAACAATGTTTACAACAATAGACAATCCAAAAACATGTTCCAACCAGTATTTGCACCAACAGAGTTAAATCTGTAATGTAACAAAGTCAGTTAATTATAATAACATGATGTTTTATTTGGGTAAACAGAAAATTAACTGCATCCACTGAAAAACTTCTATCTTTGAATGACTACAATTTTGACGATTGTTTAGTCTGTCTCACCGATTGAAATCTTTATGTAAATCATGGGATTCACATCGTAATACGATACTTGATGGTTAATGACAGAGCTTAAACTGGGAATCTATATGCGGCAATGCCTTTTGAGTGACTCTGTTTTATACTAAGTTTCTGCATTATGACTTGTAAGTTAGATAAATGGTCTTTCTTCTCGTCTTTTATTTCTATGGTTACGGTTTTGTCTAGTCTGTTTTTGCGTATAACGTATTGGCTGTTCCTCATTTCTAGTTTTAACCATATTTTAATATGATATGTATATCAATAAGTTTAACATAACAGTCCGTATCCTGAACTGTTCCTTCACCGTCTGTTGTGTATCCTGTCATACAGTTAACACAGCTGTTCTGGTTCCATTTATTTGTGTATGTTCCTTTCGGACAGACAATACAGTATCCAGACAGATAATAACTACCCGGTGCACATTCTGAAAAAGAAATTATTAACATATTTTACTAAGATGCAATAGCGAAAGATAAATAGTTGTGTATGCTATTGGCCAAACTGATGAACTTTGATTCAGCAGAGTTATTTGTTTAATCCTTAAATGGGTGAAACTTTATAATATAAAGTGATTGTATGCAGGGAGTGAAACTTGGGATGATGAGGGTTGCAAAAAAGATAATAATTTTAATCTCTGCAAATTGATTTTTCAATTGTGTATCCCAAAATGTTTCAAGACCTAATCATTTTAAAATTGATTGTTCATATATATACAAGAATGCATCTATTACATGGTATACATTATTGAGCATTTACCTGTTACATAAATTTGTGTGATATTTGTGACAATATTTCCAGCAATGCAATCATAGAAACCGTAATGCGTTGACGTTGGTTCAAAGTATATAAGTCCATTATTTAGTCGTTTCAGTGTGAAAATGTTTTTCGTTGTAATTCCATTACAGACAAGACTGAATGTATCTCCATACAAGAAAGTATGGTTTTATAATACCGAATCAAACATTGTTGGTGAATAACAAAACATATTGGCGTCTGACAACACTTTTAAGTTACCACTCAGAGGACTACTTATCTGATGAATTTCCACTGTAGGGAGTGAATCTTTCAAATTCAGATTGTTAATTTGTATGTTTTACTTAGTATGTTTAGGTTCAATCAGGGTAGATAACTCAGTTGCTGAAACCATTGTCATTACATTTGAAGTGTCCAGAGGATCTTTTGAGATGGTTTCATCGCAAGCATGATTGTCAACCATGACGGACAATTTCTGTGCCGCTTCTGTCACAAGTTCAGTACCCGTGGCATTTGTGTGAGCATGGGTGCGATAATGCTTCAGTCCTCGTGTGCACACAATTCGAACAAGCGTTCTTCTAAACTCTCTGTTCATTGAACAATAAAGCACAAAATTGATGGCATTGTTTACTAATGCCAGAATATCCATAACATCTCCAAGGGGGATGTACACATCCAAGAAAAACCCACTTTTAAATAAGCTCAGTACAATAAGGATTCCTTGAGGAAGTTCCGTAATTAGGAACAGGATCATAACAATCAGCAGTAACACTGTCGTCCTTGACGTATTTAATGGTCGTGTCATAATGACTCCTAGTTTTTTCATCCTTTTACGTCTAACTCTCACCTGCATGTCAAGAGTTCGCAGCAAAAGTCCTCCAAATACAATCATTAACAAACATGGCACAAACTTGGCAAGCGCACTGTAGATGCACATATTCACAAAATTAATCAGCGTAATATTTGGGGTTCCTATGTTCGTATCCTCGATTATATAAACGACTTTAGACGTATTTGCTTTCAGTTCGAGGCTCGTTGACATGAAGTTCGGTATCATCAACAACACTGAACATGCAATAATAACACATATGGCTATACGAGCCCGAATGATCCGACGAACATGAACAAGATTTCCCGTCTCTGATGATCGCAAATGCATATATCGAAATATTGCAAGTGATACACCTAACCATATAGAAATAGTGTGAGTCAATGCTGAGAAGTTGATATGAAATAAAAGATATTCCATCCATATTTTCGTATTTTTCTCGGCTGACAACTCATACGTTCCAAACTGAATATAGAAATGGACGACAAAAGGTACGTATGTCACCATAGTTAACATATCCGAAGCAGCCATCCATGTTAGAATGAGGTTAATTGAAGTCTGCATGTGCTTCCGTGTCAGCACCGTTATATTTATAATATTAGTTGGAATTCCAAAAAAACAAACGAGAAGACTAACATACCCATGAATCTTTCCATATGCGAGACTGAACGTGGTGAGAGCATCGTGATCATTCAATTGGGATCCAGTCCAAATCTCATTAGAAAACGTAGTGTTGTTTAAAAACTCCATAATGGCTGAATCAGTCTGAAACTATATTAAATATATTTAGTGTATCAAAAATAACGACAAATTAAGTGGCCACGTTCATTTGTATTTTTGTCCTTCTGATAAGTTAAGCCTTTTTCAACTGATTTTTATAGTTCGTTCTTATGTTGTACTCTAATACTACTGTTCCAGATTAGGGGGAGGGTTGGGATCACGCTAACATGTTTTACCCAGCCACATTATGTATGTATGTATGTGCTTGTCCCAAGTCAGGAGCCTGTTATTCAGTGGTTTTCGTTTGTTTATGTGTTTCATATTTGTTTTTTTTGTTCATTTTTTTATATAAATAAGGCCGTTAGTTTTCTCGTTGGAATTGTTTTACATTGTCATTTCGGGGTCTTTTATAGGTGACTATGCGGTATGGGTTTTGTTCTTTGTTGAAGGTCGAACGGTGGCCGATAGTTGTTAATTTCTATGTCATTTAAGTGTAAAAGGTAAACATTATTACAAAGACACATGACGAGAGACGAAAGATGAAGATTGGTCCAGAGAAATAAGTCGTGTGGGGTTAGGTGGAGATTGTCTTTGAGACACTTGTCATGGGAGGATAGTCGGAGATTGTTCCAGAGACAGTTGATGAGTGAGGATATTGTAGACACACTTGTAGTGCAAGGACGCTCAATATGTCCAGAGAAACCTATTGATGGATCAAAGGTGGAGATTGTTCCAGGGACACATATCGTGCACACGGATATCCAGATCACACATTTGTTATAATTACTGAACTATTAGACAACTATCAAAATGTTTGAGTCAAGGATTCTTAGAACTGATGTCTATATCTATTTCTTATTTTATCGTTTTAAAATCTATTTGTTTGATACAAAACTGTTAAGACAATAGAAATCTCATAACTGCAACAACCTAAATGGAGTTGATCATTAAAAGAAAACAATAAAACGGTGACTAGTCGAATCACTATATATTATCTATCTGGTTTCCTCAGTGAACGGTAAGTAGTTTGCCCTTTATTGCCATTTTATGGGTTTGTTATTCAGTTATCTTCTACGTGGAACAAATTTTATTATTCTATTACATGAGCGGCAATTGCATTTGCTATTGTTTATGGCAACATACTTTATCAACTTAATAAGAATGTATTTTTAAATAAAAATTTGAAGTATAAATGGAACGACATTATCTGGAGTCTGAAAAAAAATTACTCAGGAGCGACATCTTAGGTAGAAAGTGAAGTATTTTACATGAAATATACTTGTTTCAAAATTGATTAGTGTATTATAAGAAGAGAGAAAAATATGTAAACTTGTTACATATTGAAATACGAATTATATTAATTACGCTTCATATGACATGAAAAAAGTCACCTTATTATAAGAATATTTGAAATCAAAGTGTTAAGCCTTCTGGAAAGTTTGTAAATATAATCAAGCCATTTTAAGTCGTACATAAGTGTTTTGATTGCATTCATTCAGTACAGGCACTAATAAGATATAGTGAATACTGTCAAGAGAGTTTAAGATCGAATGTCAATTTAATGTATAATATTCAGGATTACATTTCTGACGAACATATTGTAAAGATGATCATATAGTATACTTCTGTTATGACCAGATAAGGTCAAAAACCATAAATTGTGATTGGAAATAAACTTTTCAATTAGATATCGGAACAAAACCAATACTTATAAATATCCTAAGAGGCAATTTTAAAACTTCTATCTTTGTTTTCACTTAACAGGCCGGGACCACTACCTTATATGGAAATGCATAAATTAGCATACTTATGTTCTCGCACATGTAATTGTTTATTTACATGTGACGCAATTTATTTTTACCTAGGTTTTTGACCAATCCACTAAATGAGTCACAATGCATGATGGACTACTACGTGTTTACAATCAACCAAGAACACGAGTTATTTACTGAAATACAACACATTTTTTCGTGCAATGCGGGATTCACAATTTCGCTTAGTTTTTCATTTTGTGTATCCTCATTTATAGTTCGTGATATAAAGTATTACTTCCATGCTCAGGTTTAAAGAAGAGTTGTTTCTATGTGAAGAAAAAAGGGTTTGAATTACCCGATATATAGCCATTAACATGTTTGATGATGGCAAAGAGGTTTCATGTATTTGTCTACCAGAAGCAACGAAACAACAGCGAAAAAACACAATTATCCATGAGACAAACTTACTGGTGTAAAGTAAGCCGTCGATAACAGCCGGTGCTGATATTCAAGAGTACAGCAATGTTCGTATAGATAATTAAAGGCAAATGTGGGATCCTTGAATTTTGTGTTCTTAAAAAAGGCGAAGAAATATTTACATAGATATAGGAAGATGTGGTGTGAGTGCCAATGAGACAACTCTCCATACAAATAACAATTTAAAAAGTAAACCATTATAGGTTAAAGTACGGCCTTCAACACGGAGCCTTGGCTCACACCGAACAACAAGCTATAAAGGGCCCCAAAATTACTAGTGTAAAACCATTCAAACGGGAAAACCAACGGTCTAATCTATATAAACAAAACGAGAAACGAGAAACACGTATATATTACATAAACAAACGACAACTACTGTACATCAGATTCCTGACTTAGGACAGGTGCAAACATTTGCAGCGGGATTAAACGTTTTAATGGATCCAAACCTTCTCCCTTTTTCTGAAACAATAGCATAACATCACAACAAAGAAAAACATACGATAAAATATCAATTGGCAGACTTAACTCAATCAAAAAACGTATGATTAAACAATGAACGAATAAACTTGATTTGCGATATCTGAATACAAATGCACAGTTAATTAAATATTAGAGACAAACATTCATGACCAAAAAGCTAACAAACAAATTCAAACACAGGACATGACTGAGAAATATTTAACCAATCAATGTTCACTTTAGAAAAAAACCGGTTTTTTTTATAATCTTGAAGTTTATACAAATGTTGTAAGAATAAGTGAAAAATTGAAGATAATACAAATAATCAAAGCTGGTGTACAGACAAGATCCATATAAATAAAAAATAACAAAAAAGCATTATAAACAGTATCAACAGGTCGAATTAACAAGAAAATACGATTTGAGAGTACTCGCAGTTACTGACAGCTAGTTAAAAGCCAAAACCAATTAATAATAAAAAATCATGCATCAGAGACTAAAATCGATGGCAGTGTTAACAAAATCTATAAGTATTTTTGTTGGTCACATTTCAGTATATGGGACTTCCAAACTGTTCCCTTTTTTTGAAGGTAGTGAAGTCAGCAACTGTAGTTTCAGTTGTTTTTATTTAACGGGCTCGGACATTAGCCAAACTGAATAAAATCATTACAGTTGATTTCTTAAACCTGCAAAGTAAAACTTTGGTTGGCTTGATTGCTTTGTTTGTAGAGTTGCTTATACAAGCTTTGAAAATAAGATTGACATCTTTAAACAATATATATATATATATATAGGCATAGTTTATGTTTTGTACAATATACAAACAAAGCAAGCAAGCTAACCAAAGTTTTGCTTCATATGCATTAGGAAATAAGCTGTAATGATTTTATCCATATGTATGTGCGACAAGGTGAAAAATTTGATATGTTTTGTGAAAATTGCAGCGTTGGATCTATAATAAAAAAGAAGATGTGGTATGATTGCCAATGAGACAGTTATCCACAAGAGACCAAAATGACACAGAAATTAACATTTATAGATCACCGTACGGCCTTCAACAATGAGCAAAGCCCATACCGCATAGTCAGGTATAAAAGTCCCCGATATGACAATGTAAAACAATTCAAACGAGAAAACTAACGGCCTTAATTATATAAAAAAAATGAACGAAAAACAAATATGTAACACATAAACAAACGACAACCACTGAAATACAGGCTCCTAGTATACAATATATTTTTTTATTATGGGATAGATTTCTTTTCCTTTTATATATTTAATTGGGCCGGTTTTGTTTTTTGTTTTGTTTTGTTTGGATTGTTTTACACAAGTAATTTATGGGTCATTAATAGCTTACTTTTCAGCATTGGACCTATGACTGCTTACTTTACTAAATTATGTCTTTGTTGGAAAGATGTCTCATTTGGCACTCATACCTCATCTTCTTATTTCTATATACAAAGCACGTTTTAGAAAAAAATAAAAGGTAATATGGCACCCACTATGATTCAGAGACTTTTAATATTGGAGATATTTTACATATGTCAACAGGACAGCAGCCGAACTTTTAAAAAACCTCTGAGGTATATTTTGTGATAAAATTAGCAACAAACGGATATTATTGATGGATGAAACTATAAAAAATGTATTCAACTATATACCGTACACGCTTAGTGGCGGATCCAGGGGGTGGGGGTTCCGGGGGAATGACCCCTTTTTTTGGACGATCAGTGCATTTGGATGGGGACATGTACTTGGAACCCTATCCCCTTTTGTCTAGGGTTAGGACCCCCCTTTTTAAAATGGCTGGACCCGGCCCTGCCGCTTTCATAACACTTCTGTTTAGCATACTGAATATTATGATGTTCTTACTATTAGTTCAGGTCCTGATAAAAAAAATACACATTCAGTACAGAAAGAAGTGTTTCAATGAAAGTTTCGTGTTTTTCTAGGCAGAAATGATTTTGCAATGACATTATACAGGTTTAAAAGAGCTCAAATGATTTTCTGACTGGACAGTGGTCACTTCATTGGATATTTCACTGTGTCATGTCGTGAAATCAATGCAGGTTCAATTCATAACAATGCACAAAACCGGTTCAACTACTTTTGCAAGGCGAAAAAGAAAGTCGAATCGTGAAGCCAATAAACAATATGTTTTTAATCTGAGCATGCAAATTGAAGATTACGTTATATATTTTACATTAAATATATTTGCAGAATAAAAACTTTAGTAATGAGAGTTCCAGACAATATATTAATTGACTGTTTTCCTACTAATTCCACGTGTTTTAAGTAGTAGTTTACTCGTAGTAGCCCACAATGAGTTGTAGTTCATTGAATCGATTGGTCAGTTTTTCAAGGCCATATTGGCCCTGTGTTTTGGAAATTACTATGCAAATATATTCTGACGTCAGAAAATCTAGAGGTCTCGACCTGCTTAAGACGCTATTTCTTTTTCCAATTTCCCGATAGGTAATAGTTACTTTAAGAGTTGAATAGTGTCCGTTATGCCATAACAGAGATAAAGAAAAACATATG
Source organism: Mytilus edulis (assembly GCF_963676685.1). Taxonomy (NCBI): domain Eukaryota; kingdom Metazoa; phylum Mollusca; class Bivalvia; order Mytilida; family Mytilidae; genus Mytilus; species Mytilus edulis. Next base: position 60,371,941 of record NC_092356.1, read on the forward strand.
AAGGTTGCTATAAGAGTGACATATTTGAAACAAACAGGTATTGTAAGTTATATCGTCTCAACAGAGGGACCACTTGGCAATGTGTAATTTTTCAAATGAAGAAAAAGTTCCAGTATCAAACAAAAAAATTGAAAACGTCTAGTTACATCTCTTACTGAAATAGCGATAATTAAAAAAACTGCATACTCAGTACACTTTACAAATAGGTTCATTGAAAATATGCCAGCACTAAAGACCTGTTTTAATAATACGAAGTCAAAGGCATTAAGCAAAGTGTTATTTTAATGTAAAAATAATCTTGTTACGGAAAGTTACATGACTTTATTTTAGAGTGCCAAGAAATGATCATTAGACATGATCAAGAGTGATTAACTTTTGGTTTTTCTTAAGTAAAATCTCAATTTCCATATTCAATCTAATTTCTATTAACAGTTATAATTACGATAGAGAACGAACAAGCTGGTATTCTGTACTGTAATTGAAACAGATTATAATTTCCTTAAAAAGGAAACTAAATGACACGTTATGTCACCTTTTAAAGAGTAAGGTCAAATGAAATAAAGTTTATTACGAAAAAATTTCAATTTGAAACAATAAAATTAAGAAAAACATGCAAGCAGGATAACAGAAAATCCATTATCATGGCGATAAAACTTGCAGATATTCCGTTGTAAAAACATTATCTGTAATATACGACTCATAAATCGCCATTGATATATACGTTCAACACCTTTTATATTTCTTCTCAATTTCTTCTAAAATGGGGCTTGCCCACAACTTTAACTGCATGACTATCTAGGCAGACGTTTCACTATATATTTATCATTACTATTCAATTAGTTTAGAGAGTATTTTATATATTTAATGAAACCTCCGTAGCAAACCTGTATCCTCATACATATAGATTATGAAAATTGCTATACAGTTTAGAAACAATGTTTTGTTAAGGCCTGTATAAAATGTAGACGAACATTTTCACATTATAAGACGTCATGTCACCAATTCATGTGAAGCATTTTAGACTACTCAACATCAACAATTTGAAGAAAAGTAAACCAGTATACCACTTTGCATGTTTGTGACAATACGATCCCACTGGCGAATTCAGATGGGGCTTTAATAGAGGGTGTGAAGGGAACACTGCTTTTGTTTTGCACCTTTTTTACACAAATTATGAAATCGCTTTTATATATAAACAAACTATTATTGAATATCAAAATGAAAAAAATGTCAGCGATTTAAGACAGTTTGATCTACTGTATCAAAGTTATGAATTGGTACATCGCCAAAAGATGAAAGATAGTAAAATATATCAATCATTGTTAAGTGTAAACAAAAGATGCATAGATTTTTGTTTTGATCTCAGTATTACAATTAAGATGAGAGAAAATAGAGTAATGTTTTATTACTACATCCTTTACATTTTCCCTTTCGTTTATACATTTTCTCTTCATGTTGTATTCGTGTGCGGTTCTTACTCGACTGGCTACTGATACAGTCACTTAAGATAAGATATTTAGACCATCACAAGACCACCAGTGCATCTTCATGTTTAAGTTATCAAACAGGAAATTATGTTTCGGGGTTTTTTACTACTCGCTTGCAGGGCATAGTATACTTTATCAAAATGTTACTTAAAAAATAAAGTTCTTAAAAATCTGTTTGCTATGTAATCATCCAATGGGTACTCTTAAATGGCATATTTATAGATTTTTTTATTTCTTATGCAGATAAAAAATGGTGCTATATAAATAAATCTAATAGATATGTTTGATTAGTATATTTGTTCTTTTTATTGTTATTTTTCTTATACAGAAATAAAAAGACAACAACTCCCTTCTCGGTTGATGTTAATAAATTAAATCCGAATAACCACCCAACAAGAAACATACAATTTCCGATAACCATGTTTTGACTATATTAATTAATATTAAAAGCCCATAACTTGTAAAGTGCAGTTATCATCTTACATAAAAATGTTCATATTACTAGAACTACAGTCAAATCAGATAAGGATTACCCAAAAACAAATAGCCACAAGTCAGATTCAAAAAGAGACTTTGTATCTGTTAAAAGACAATTAACTTCCTCAATTATGTATACAGTCTTATTCAGGATCGCATCGTCAGTAAAATCCTATCTAAACCAATAAATGGAAATGTCGATGGGTCAAGTAGTTACGGTATTAGGAGTGTTTTCTTATGTACATCCATCCGGTAGTAAATCATGTAGATGACGTTTACATGCGTGAAACATAGTTTGATTTGTATTATTGACAATAAATCAATCTCGAATTCTCCACAGAAATGTTTTTAAATTATTACGAAAATATATACGAGAGGTCAAAGATATCCAAGGGTTGATTAAACTCATTAATTGAAAACAAACAAACAATTTCATGGCAAAAAACAAAAAGAAAAAATACCAACAGACAAACAACAGCATACAAAAACACAACATATAAAACAAAAAAAACTTAGCAATACGAACCCCATCAAAAGTCAAGGTGCTATGATGTGCTCTTGAAGGGGCAAATACGGTACAAGTGAGCGATTAAACTGGCTTTAAAATCAAGTGGAAATGCATGTAGCAAGTCAGGAATATAACAGTTGTTTTCAGATCTTTTTATGATGTTTAAGCTTTTGATTTTGATTCTGATAAAGAACGTCTGTTTTGAATGTTCCTTGGAGTTTTAAAACGTTGTAGTTAAAGACTCTGTTGGTTTCTTTACATAAACTAAGTGCCAGAAATATCAAGTTTTGTTACTCTATTTAGGCCAAGTGTTCCAAAATAAAAATTCAGTCTTTGATTGATAGTTGATCATTGTTTACGTGTTGCTATACAATGCTAGCATCCATTCAAAATTATAGACTCATCTTAAACATGGAGTACTTGTACTTTTGAATTTTTCCCTGAAGGAAGGAATATATATGATTTTCATTAAAAACTTTATTTTATATCTCGAAAAAGTTACAATGCCAATCATTTGTCCAGTAACGGTATTATAAAACGGCAATCGAATCGTCTGCTGACGGTGGTTTAGTAGCAAATCAGAAGTCCAGTTACGGTATTATAACACGATTGGAGTCTGTTTGCGGTGGTTTAGTAACAATTGTCACGATTTTCTTCAGATAAAGTTAAAACGTATTTCCTCAAAAATATATTATTATGTCACAGAATTTGGCAAACCTCAATTAATTTTCCATGAAAATTCAATTTTATCCGAACAAATGACTACAATCACAGCCGACATTACAGAAGAAATCTAGATTTAAAGTATGTCAATGTATAATAATAATACACTTTTGATATTAATGAAGACATTGTAATTTGTTTCTTTCATCATTTTCTTTTTATTCTGCAATCGACCCAAAGAAGGGAAGCGAAAGATACCGAAGGAATAATCTAACTCATAAACATTAGTTAGTTTTGTAATTGATGTTTTCAAATTTGTTGAGTGATTTGCTATAAAAACATTATGCATCCAACATGATTATTCCTCTGTTTAATAGAGGAATATTCGACAAGGTTAACACTATCTTTGTTAAAATTTGCGTATTCAAAAACCGGATTTCAGAAGTACGCATGGAAATAACTTGGTATAATATGACTTTTTCACATTAAGTAGATCCTATAACTTTGGTTAAATTGTCCGAGAAAATTCGATGAAACTGTTGTAAAAGTGAGAGGTTTAGCGCTATAAAACCAGCCCATAGACATAATGTAGTCATGTGACCGTGACGTCGTGACCGTGACGTCAACAACGTTTTTTGATTGTTTTCTACGGTTTTAAATGAAATTTAGAATTAAATTATAAGAAATGGCTGTAATATTGTTTCTGTCTATTCGGAATAACATCAAAAATAAGGTGCACACTGTTAAATAACCCGCTACGCGCGTTATTCAATGTGCACAAAAATTTTTATGTTATTTATTCATAGACAGAAAAAATATTACAGTCATTCCTTAAATAAGTCTCCTGAGGTAATGTATAATGTAAGGTAGTAAGTTATTCGAAATCTTTGATACTTTTCACGAATTTATGTTTTGTTTGGGGTTTTCAAAAGGACTCTTGGAATTATTGATTTAACATGTTATGAATCGAGATTGAGTCAATTCGATGTATACGTATTTGGCAGCTGATAACACCTTCAAAATATGACGTGAGTGTTGAACGTTAATAAAAAAGAACCATAAAATTGAGAATGGAAATGGGGAATGTACCAAAGAGACAACAACCCGACCATAGAAAAAAACAACAGCAGAAGGTCACCACCAACAGGTCTTCAATGTAGCGAGAAAATCCCGCACCCGGAGGCGTTCTTCAGCTGGCCCCTAAACAAATATATACTAGTTCAGTGATAATGAACGCCATACTAATGACTGTATGTTTTACGTCAAGTGGCGATTTTATGCATGTATTATATACAAATGTATATTGTCATTTTGTATAGTTTCTTTTGTTACCTGTTATCGGACTCGGGGTTCTCTTCAACTGAGTTTTAGTGTGCGTATTGTTGTGAGTTTGTTTTTTCTACATTGACTTCAGGTATAGGGGAGGTTTAATATCTAAAAAAAAAACATATTTTTTGCGCCTGTCCCAATTCAGAAGCATCTGGCCTTTGTTAGTCTTGTATAATTTATAATGTTAGTTTCTGTATAATTCGGAGTTTAGTATTATGTCCATTATGCACAGAACTAGTATACATATTTGTCTAGGGTCAGCTGAAGGACTCGTACGAGTTCGGGAGTTTTTCGCTGAATTGAAGACCAAATGGTGGCCGTCGGCTGTTGTCTGCTTTAATGTCTTGTTGTGGTTTCTTTGACACACTCCCCGTTCCCATTCTAAAATTTTATTTTAACATTTATGTATTACAATTATATATTCCAAGTCAGGAAAATGGCAGTTGTTATCTAATAGGTCGTTTCCGTGTGTGTAACATTGTCGTATTGATTTTTTGTTGCACTTAAGTATTTCGTTGTTTTCGTCTTATAGGCGATGTGTTTCCCTCGGTTTAAGGTTGTAACCTGTATTTTTTTCTCTCAATCGATTTATGACTTTCAAACAGCGGTATACTACTGTTGCCTTTATAAATAATTATCATAGATAACATTATCTGCATAACACGTTACGTACAATAGTCGAATAGAATAATTGTTATATCATCATTTGAAATAATCTTTAGTTGGGAAAAAGGGGGTGGTGAGTTTAATATAAGTCAACTCGTCACGATTAACAAATTTCACATCATTCACCTAACGTTTACTTATTTTAAACTTTGATGATTCATTTTGTTTTGGTAAGGACAACATTATGATACATTCATTCATTCGTTGATTACTGAATTTTGGGGTTTCGTCGTAGAACCTAATATGTTAAAAATTCAATTTGTTATTCATGTAATCAAAAATCAAGAAAACTCTGAACTCAAACAAAAAAAAAGAATCCAGCAAATACAAAGATAAAAGAGACGATACTAAAGGGACATCCAAACTCATTAGTCGCAAATAAACGGACAACGCCATGATTAAAAAAAAAAATAAACAGTGACAAAACTCAACAAAGAAAACTTGAGACTGAGCAACACTAATCCCACAAAAAGGGGCTATAAAAGGATGAAAAGGATCTTGTTCCATATCTGATATTCGTCGTGTTGCTCATGTTGGTACACATCATTTAAAAAGTCTATTTCGGTAAGTCACATTTTGGAAAAGGGAATGGGGGTTGTAGATAACATACGTAGATATACCACTATAAAAAATATACTTAACGAGACTAGGAAAGGCACTTTCCAATGGACTCAACTATTCAGATAAATGGATTGAAAAGGCCAGAAAGAAAGAAAAGCGTGAAAAAAATCAAAACACAACATGATTGGTCAATGGAAACTAAGGAGCTTAAAATAAAGTTATTTTTACGAACTAATATATAGTATAAGTAAAAATATAATATAAAATGCATTTTTTAAAAGTGTATGATTCATTATCAATTTAAAAACAATGCACTTTTTGAACGAAGAATGAGGTTGCATGTTATTTGCTATCTTATACTTGTCAATTATCTTTAAAGTGCTTTTTATCAAACAATGACACAAATAAACAGTCTAATAAACAATATATATTCATATACATCTATGAAAAATCATATATGTTTAATGCATATAATAATGACGTCAGATTTGGAATAGTGCACGCAATTTTTCAGAAGGTCATTAGTCACAATATTGTAATGGCTTTAATGGAACGTTTTACGATGTTCGAGCGCAATTAACAGTAATATTCCATATAATTTCAATACACACTCGGAAATAAAATTCTGAATATATATTCTTCTTCTTTTAAGGGGGTATACCTTGGTTCAGGGAGATAACTCATTAAATCAGTTAAGCGTTTGTAAAAGTCAAGTTCATTAATGTTTTTTAAGCATTTACCTGAAACAGATTAAAAATAATCTATGTAACTTAGAAGCTTAGAATATGTTTTTGAAAATGGTTGACACAAACGTACTGATGATTTTAAGAGTTATTTCCCTTAACCTAGGTCTACCTCCTTAAGTAAACCCGACACGAATATCGAATAGAACACGAAGAATATAACAAATTAATGTGTTCTCTTTTAATTTACGAGTTTAAAATGTTAAATTATTAGAAATATGCTCTTCAACTTTGCATTTCTTTCCTTTCAAACTGTTCTACTTTTGACACGGATGTAGTTTTACCTTCTATCTAGCGTACAAAAGTATAAGCCCGTCAACTCTGTTTTATCAAGACAGTTTGTGCATTTAATACATGTTTGTACCCCTATACTTCCTAGATGTTACTAAAAAGATTTTCAATCAGTATTGCAAATTATAGAAAATGACCTAAAGTTACATTAAAACCAATCCTCACTTAAACAAATATTCAAAAATATAACCAAACAACAGGAATGCAATATATACATGATCTGTGTACAGCAAATACATGATTTGTTTATATAGAAATATTTGATATGTAAAATAAGACAACTATCCACCTAAAAACTACGGTCAGAAATAAGTCACTGCAAGCCTTCAAAAATGAAAGCATTTAATATCTTATAATAAGCTTTAATTTATTAAAGTCATAGAACAGAAAAACAGTTTTACAATTCAAAAAAGGAAAATAAAGACTTGTTCTTATTTTTTTAAAGATGCATAAACAAATTACCAGCTGCCAATCAGTATTATCAGAGAAAGAATATTGCCGAAAATATTAAAGACAAAAATGTAAAACGAATAAAGGTGTAAAGGTTATTCAGGAATATGCTTAGAGGAAATCTCTTCAGACTTTATAATTGGATCTTGAAATAAAACCAAAAAGGATGGTGAAGGAGTTTCGGCGACATTTTCAAAAACTTCAGACTAATTTTAAACGAATTATTCATTGTAAATCTTGGAACCGTATGATTTATCTGATTATATAAACAGAGTCACTTCGTAAATTATTCTCTATGTAAAGCCTGCTTTTAATGACTGGTGTATATGGTTCAAAAACATTTTCACGTTCATATATCCTTGGGACTTAGTCGATGTAACTATAATATACCTATATGTATCGCATAACTAACTCTTTTCTTCAATATTCAGCTCCATGATACGCCGTATTTATGCCTGGCATTGTCGTTTGAATGTTTATTCCTGACCTATTGAATTTTATATGATTGTGTGTGTCCAAATATAAATATTAATTGCACTATTAACAATTTAAGTCGATCACAAACACATTGGGACTATTCCAATATCTTAGGGAAAGGTAGAAAATTAAAATAATGCCAGGTAAAAAGTTTATTGATAATTAAACAATTGTTTTGGTTAATCTTATACTTCCAATTAATAGACAAAAATAATGAACTTGTTGACTAGCTGCCGTTATCCAACATTTCGAAAAAAAAGACCATGTATTGAACCAATCATTAATATTGCGCAAAATTCAGTAAGTAATAAGTTTTACCTTAAATAATTGTTTGGAAAAGTTTAAAATCAAGAAAAACGTGTTGAATTATACTAAGTAAATGTAAAGTCATAATCCTTATGTACTTTTTCATGAAAATGAAAAGCAAAATGGTGAATTTATGCTGTTTTCCATTTATGTATTTTGCGAAAACATCAAAGTTCAGTCGACAAACAATTCCACAATTTTTACAACTAATTTATGTACATTGAAAAAATTAAAAAAAAGGTAAAACAAATTCCCGTTTAGAAATACAATATGTTTTAATCTTTCAGTAATATACTTTCGAACACGAAAGAATACACATTTCTGTAGACTACAATTATAAAATATGTTGTAAAGCATATACAAAATGATGCGAAAGATACTCCAAAGATATTCAAACCTATAAGTCGAGAACAAACTGACAATGCCATGACAAACAACAGTGTACAACAATCATCTAACAAGACTAAATACTGAGCGACATTTAGATAGATATTTCATAAACTTTATAATTCCCAAATATTTCTATTTTTTTGCGATTTCTAGTGAGTTCATTCTTTCAGTAATTTTAATCAAATAAAGGCTATGATTTTGATCCTACACAATATGTTTACATGTTTTAGTTTTTATACATCCTTGGTTTTCAAGTGTTTGTATTTATTGTATCCGGATAGAGGTAAATCTAAAATAGAACCACGTTTGACGCCTATATTTTAAACGTTTTATTTGTATCTTCTGATTTTTCAAAAATGCAGATCAACTGTATTACTTGTTTGTCTTCATCTTAATGATAGTCTGTTTTAACTTTTTGTTCAAAATATAATTATATTAAATCTCGTACATTACCCATTCCATAATTCGTTACACGTACCACACACAGGTTCGACAAGGCCATATCATTAACATTTATATATCTCTATAGTGTAATTATAGATTACGAATAATTTTGTAATGTAATTTTTGAATTTTTAATAACGTTAGATTAGACAACAAAGATGTATGTTCTATAACATGGGGAAATACATGACAGAATGTTCAGGTACAAAGAATGTTTGTCTGTTTTGAAAATTCTCATTTGAAAGGTATATGCTAGAATAAGCGTTATCTTCTATTGAATTTTTGTATTTTTAAATGGGTCTTGTCCAATACCTTTGATGGTCTTGCATCTTTAGTGTATTAACATCTGAAAAGTACTACAAATGAGAAATGACGGTAGGCTTTTCGGCAGTAAAATAGTATAGACATGTATCATACCTTGATGCTTACTTTCATCGGAATATCTTATTACACATTCATTGGCTCTGGCCATGATACGAATTCATGATATGAACCTGAGTTTAATATAAAAGGTAGAAACTCAGTTCTGAAAGTCCGAGCCTGATATTCAAACGAGTTATTCTTCTTGCTCAGGAAACAATTAATGTAATTTTATTTTTCAAGCATTTCCAGACCAATTCTAGTTTTTGCATTATATAAACCAAATATCATCTTTAAATCAACAGTGATTACAACCCGCTAATCGTTGACTATCCTTGAACTTCGTTGTTGCGATTTGACAATTCAGTTCTACTTCGCGACAAGGGAAATAACATGCTTCATATTAGAATTTTACAATGCTCTTCAACTTTGTACTTATTTGGCATTATAAATATTTCGACATGAGCGTCACTGATGAGTCTTATGTAGACGACACGCGCGTCTGACGTACTAAATTATAATCCTGGTACTTTTGATAACTAATTATAGTAAAATTTATTATCTCTGAAAATTAAGCTCCAGTAAAAAGCCATACAGGACCTGACAAAATGTAAAACAATTCGTACAAAAAAAATGTTCGAATTTATATTACAAAAATAAATAACGAAACATAAATATGTGACGCCCGTTGACATTTTCGCGTTTAGTCCATTTGAGGTAAAATGTCAACGTCCCTAAAACGTTTGTTGAATAATTCTGCATATATTTTTGTTTTAACAGTCTCAAAAATGTGTATATTTTAGCGTTTGTTTTTCTCGTATTCTTTTTTAATTGTGATGTATTGTACATTGTACCTCTTATTTTCGTACTAACATTGATTTAATAGCAATAATGCCATACTTTTGAATTATTACCAATTGTGTTTTATATAATATGTGTATCTTTCATTATGATCAACGATTTGATAATAGATATTCAAGTGACATATGTCACTGGAATCTACAAACAGTCATTTTTTTAATTATATCCTCAAATCAGTTAAATGCCAATATATTGAGCTATCAATTTCACAAAATAATATTTCGTTATGCATTCTCTACTGAACATTAAACCTAAAAATTGTTTCGCGATATTTTTACATCAATTGAAAATAAGCAAAAAAACTTTAAAATGCAGTGCAATTTTTGTTTTTCAAATCAGGAACAATTTTCGTTTATCAAATCAAAAAATATTTTCATTTATCAAATTATCAATTACTACTTTCAAGAAGAGTCATATCATGGCCGCATTTCTTTCTTACCAAAATTTTGTAAACGTTATCTCGCGTTTGTTGTTGTTTTCTCAACGCTACAAAAGTAGAAACAAATACATCGTTTGATAAGTCTTTACTGACTCTGTTTGAACTTTCAATAATGCATGTACATGTTGTTGGTAAACAGACTTTTTACAAACGTAGAACCTTATACTTTGTTTAACCAGGTTGAAGTAAGAAACAAATGTAGCGTTTGTACTAAAAAACGACAAACGACAAACTGCAGACGCATTTTTATCGTTTGCATAGTTTGACAAAGTTTATGTAATCTTTGCAAACGTATATAGCACGCCGTTATTATATTTATTCAATTTCGAGAGATCTTATTTAGTTAAATATCTTATGAACTAATTGAGATATCTTAATAACAAAATGAGATATATTATATATTAATTGAGATATCTTAATAACAAAATGAGATATATTATATATTAATTGAGATATCTGATTTATAAAATAAGATATCTTATTAAAATGTTTATAAAGATATATTATTAAATATATAAGATATCTTATTAAATATATAAGATATCTTATTAAATATATAAGATATCTTATTAAATATATAAGATATCTTATTCAAAATATAAGATATCTCTTTTAATTAATAAGATATCTGATTAACTATATAAGATATCTTTTATATAGTTAATTATAGAGATATCTTATTTACTTAATAAGATATCTCAATCAGTTAATAAGATATCTCTATTAGTTTATAAGATATCTCTATTAATAAATAAGATATCTTATAAAGTATGTATTTAAAAGATATCTTATATACTTTATAATATATCTTATTAATTAATAGAGATATCTTATTAACTTATAGAGATATCTTATAAACTAATAGAAATATCTAATAAACTTTTAGAGATATCTTATTAACTTATAGATATATCTTATTAACTTATAGAGATATCTTATATACTAATAGAGATATCTTATTAACTTATAGAGATATCTTATTTAATTGGTTATAAAGATATCTCATTTAATATATAAGATATCTCCATAAGTTAATAAGATATCTCTATTAGTTTATAAGATATCTCTATTAATTAATAAGATATCTTATAGAGTATGTATTTAAAAGATATCTTTATAAAGAAGTAAGATATCTTATATACTTTATAAGATATCTTATTAATTAATAGAGATATCTTATTAACTTATAGAGATATCTTATAAACTAATAGAGATATCCTAGAAACTAATAGAGATATCTTATTTACTTTCAAATTAAATAGGATATCTTATAAAAATTAAAGATATCTTAATACTTAATAAGATATCTTGTTAAATAAATAAGATATCTTCAAATTTGAATAAATATAAAAACGGCGTGCCATAAACGTATGTTTGAAACAAATGATCAAAACATGCGCGTGTTTAGCGTTTATGAAAAATCTCAATATTGTTATTGATTGTTGTTGTGATTTCATAAAGTAGGTGTATATATTTTCGTTTACATACATATTGTTTTTATTAGGTTTGACATACAAAGTATGTACGATGATTATTCTTTTATTTACAAGAACATACAGGTTCTATATAACAGGTTAGTACATTGGCAATCTCACGGATTCTTAAAAATATTTATATGTCTTTGTATATCTGAAACATATATAAGTAACTTTTATACTTTCAAAGATACAACAAATTCATTAGTAAGATCTACAAAATACACGTTTATACTGTAAAACAAAAAAACAAACAATGATAGGATTTTAAATTGCCTGCCGTTCTCAAAAACGTGTCCCACGATCTTTCTGTTTACAATTGATATAACATAGCAACTAATATTTCCGTTTTGTTGATTAGAAAGTATAGAGAGTCACTAAATTAATGTGTGATGTATAGATCATACAAGTGTCTTCGTAATAACTAATTATAAAAAAGTCGAAAAACAAGATTTTTATACACGATATCACGATCGCTGGCTTTTCGGTTCTGTATCCACATTGTGCCGGATATTCAAATATTTATATTAAAACGATCGGTGACACCTTATACATTTTGTATCAATAAAACAAACATTTAAGTCACAATATCATCAGAAATATTAATCTAATTAAAATTCCCGGACATTTTTACGATGTGTACGTGTATTTTTTGGCACTTGTTGTAAACTCTACAGATAAGATTGAGACACGTTTAGTGCTAGTTTTATATGCCTAAAGATCGTAGAGACTGAAATGCAGGTAACAGCCGAAGGTCACCTGTGGATCTTCGATGCAGCGTGAAAATACTGTAACCGGAGGTGAGCCTCAGCTGACTTATAAATAGAAACTAGAACACACCCGCGAAATCGCGGGGAAATAGAGCGTATGTAAACTGTAAAAAAAATAAACTGGAGAATTTCAAGAGAGATATCAAAAGTCAAAGATTCTTAGGGACTGGGCACATTTTTTGCCCTCCCCCTATTTTCCAAATACCGTTTCGTTGAAAAAATTGGTTGATTATATGGGGAATCACTGAAGCATGAGAGGAACGCTCCCCCTTTTTAGGTCAGTCAGTGCCCCCCTCCCTTATGAAAAGTTCCGGATCCGCCACTGTAAACTAATTGATAGTAAATAGCAAATATTATTCATTTTCGTTTTCCTCCCAAAATAACCCAAACTGAAACACGTTAAGCAAGGATGATGCATGCTAGAACTCAAAATGACAGCAGAAAACAAATTTATATACTTTATGCATTCTTTGTGTGTTCAAAGTACAGAAAAACACAAACCGGAAGTCTAATCTGACTTAAAAATTTGTCCAATGACGGGAAAATATCCTGACTCATTCTTTTCGTTTTTATCCCAAAAAAACCCCAACTGAATGATCATAAGAATGGATGACAAACGCGACTATACATGTTACCTATAGGACACAGAGGCATGATGATTAATTTATTGTGGAAGGAGGAGAAGCGACACCCAAAATGAGGTCTTCTCGTTTAATAGTATAGATATGTACTAGTTCAGTAGAAGCACCACCTAATTATATGTCAAAGACACGCCGAAAGCACGGATAAATGTTCCAAGTACGACCAGGATGCGTCGCAAATACGTCCCATGCAAGACAAACTTCAGACATACGCTACTTGAACGCCCGATTAACGCGTATGTTGGCTTCTCGTACGCACCAAACATGTGTAAAGCATAATGGGCACACGATACAGATATGATCGACAAGTTGAATGCGTCCGAAATTAATAGCGTATTGGCAGCAGACCATGTTTTTCACAACGCCAGGCGTACGTTAGTGCTATACGCTGATGTGTGTAACGCCGGTATTACAGAAAATGATTAAATCTTCTCTGTTAAAGTGCTCTATAATCGAGTTTTGAGTTTGAGTATATATCTATTCAAAAATGGAATGATGTTTGTGTCATAGATGGTATATATAATTATTCACTTTATGCATAATGCACGAAGAAAATCATAGTCGTTCAATGGAAAAAACAGTTCTTTGATCAACTTGTAACATGAATCAAATTAACATGCTAAAATGTTTAAGTGCTTAACCAAGTATTTCAGTAGGAACAGTGTCTCTTAACTACATTATATTTCTTCTCCTATTTGTCTAAGCCTAGAAATATGCAGAAATAAAGTGGCCTTTGTAAACACCATTGTAATATTTGACTAGCAAATATAAACAACGTTGATTTGCTAAAATTGAGATTTAACGAGTTTTCATGACACAATAAGTGGTGGTAATTGAAAATGTGTAATGAGATATACAAAAAATTAAGGGTAATACGGAAAGAAACATTACAATGTGCAAATTATTGCTTAATCAATGCATACAAATGATTGATGTTAAAACAAACTGCAATCCTTAATGCTGCATATGACGCACAATGTCTAAGAAGCACTTACAAACTAAAAGAAAGGCGAACGATATCAAAGGAAGAAAAAAAAATGACAAAAAAGCAAAACACAAACCTATAGACTTGTAAACAAACACGCGAGTAAATTATTGTGTTTGTTTTCTACTAAAGGAATACTAGTTACACATTTAGTTCTACATGTTATTGATGGGTTAACAAACCGTTATTAACTAAATGTTAAGTTTGTTAGTCAAAAACTCGGTTAGCACATTTATAACATCTACAAAAAAATACTTTTTTCTCAACCAAACATTTACCTTTTCTTCAATTTCAACTTGTTTGCAACTTCAGGAACACATTTGTGCATGTGTATCGCACATAATTAAATATATATCATCACGGGGAAATCGGCATGGTGCTATAAGAAAACAAAAGCATAACCCTGGTATGTTTGATGACCTTTGACAATAACTGGATAACTTCCGTCATCAATGGCATCAGCAGCACAGTAGCCAGCTGCAGTCCATTTTTGTTGACACGAAATATCATTAATTGTGTTTTTTTTCTGTACATTTACTGTTTATCAAAAGCTGAATTAAATAAAACGTTAGGATTTTTCCTATCCCCATTTATAGATTGCTTTATTCGTATTTGACACATTGTTTCGAAAACTTGGTTTGAATATAATTGATTTTGCAACTTTTAATTGCTCCCCCTTCATGAGTCTTATTTAGATGAAGGCCCGGCTTCATTATCAGTTTGTAACTTTGATGCAATTTTTACATAGATTATGAAAGTAGTTTTAGCACCATGGTCTAGCACAGAGCAAATTGCCATTCATATAAAATTATTCAAAAATATTATCTTCGGAGGAAATTTTAACAATGTTGTTCTTATGGAAGTAAAATCCAACAATATTTTTAAACAAAACAACGATAAAGTTGTAATGATCGGGCACATCGTATAACAAGGTTGCTATGATGAGACAATGTTATGACAGCATACGAACAAAAGTATGGTATCAATATCGTTAAGTATGAGTAATAAGAACTATGATGACAAAGTGGAGCAAAATCCGGACAGCTTATGTGGTTTACAAAACATTCAGACAGTGTTTGTACTAACGAGAAATTCAAAAAGTGTTGTGAATAGCGAGCTAAGTATTAAAACAACATTTTTATAAAACAAACACATATTATCATTATAATAAAAGCCTTTCATAAATCATTTTAAGATTGGTGCATACATTGCAAATCTATTAAGTGTTTATATGTAATCTGTGAATTTTCATTCTTTTAATATGGTGACTGGTGAGACTCTAATAAAAATCGAATGTAAATCTATCATCTATGACGATGTTGTAAATATTGAGCAATTTCTTTAAAATGCGAGATTATTTAAACAAGTGCTTGATTTGATTGTGAATCTAACTAAAATTTATCACATTTTCCTTATAAATTGTCAGATTTTTATTGTCATGACCGTCACAAAATGTTGTACGTCTTTTAGTTTTTAAAATTTAATTTTCATATTACGGAGTTTTAAAAACTTACAACTTAGGTAAACTATTTCCTATGGAATAATAAATTTTAATAGACTTGAAGCAAAGCTAGTTTTATTATTTTTTTCAAAGAAGAGAAATGCATTAATATCAATTTAAGGAAATGGAATACATAGATTACAAACACATGAAACACGCAAACTACACAACTGACTGTTTTTCCATTTACTACTGATCAATACCATGCAAATGATCGGCAGAAAATGATATATCCTTAAGAGAGTTCATAACATGCACATGATCGGCAGTAAATGATATGTCCTTAAGAGAGTTCCTAAATTATGTTCAATTGTTTTTGGTTTAAGGTTAAACAATAAGAATATCCTATTCTTTGTAATCGATGACATTAACAAAACCTGTTCTTTTTAATCTTTGTCCATTTCTAAATCAACTTGTTCATGTTGTTACTTCATGGCTTTTTGTTGAAATTCGATTAAAAAGTTTTAGTGGAAATGTGCTCTTTGAAATTACTGAAGTGGAAAAAAGCTAACGAGAAGAAAACTTCCATGTTTTAACTTATCAACGATAAGGTAAAAAGAACAACAATTACCGTTCTTGAAAATATCTATATTAGAGTATATTTTAAAGTTAAGATACAATTATCTATAACAGGATGAACAAATGAAAATGAATCCGATTGCAGAAAAGTTTCACCGAGTAATTTTAAACAATAATTTCAATATAAAGGAAGATAACTCTTAGATTACATTAGAATGTATATACAATAGAAAAAAAATAATGTTTTGCTACACAAAATACGATTTCTTTTAAGTAACTGAAACAAAATGAATCATTACATCCTCTTTTTATTCTTAGACGTTTATATTATGTATATGTTTTTAATATTCGGTTAAAAGGTCCATTTGACTTATGCTGAATGAAAAGAAATTTTTTCTTATTTTATCCTTTTTTTCTTTTATAATTATTTTTTTTTAATCCGCTTGGTTTTAAGAAATAACTGTCATTAATACAATTGGTCCGTTTTGCAATGTTAGAATTGAGTAATAAACGATAATCGGATAATTGAATGGAAAATTATCTATGCAACCCTTCTCAAAGGGAATCAATAAAGATAATACATGTATTATCAAATTTAAAATCTAAAAAATGCAATAGTCATTTTAAAATACATTATGTTTTTGGGTTGTTTTTTCATATATATAGAAATTACTTACCAATTACTATTGCCATTTCAGAATCTTTCAGAGTCTATTTAAAATATGTAGCATTTGAAAACTCCGAAATTATATGATTTGCTTTACGCAATCCAAAAACAAGTTGTGAAGTCGTCAAACTGCTTCTAACGACACACAATCCGATTTCCGGCAGATAGTCAATTTCACTGCCTATAATCAGCTGATTTCAATGAAGCCTGTCGCGTCCTTTCAAATCTATTGGCTTCACATAAAGTTGTAGTGTCAGAGTCAATGTATATCTAAATATTGATATATTTTTGTAGATATTGGTAAATTAAATATAACTTATATTTATCACATTTCCTCGACATTGTTAATTCTATCATGTCGTTGAGTAATTTACACGATACCAAAATAACTTAAATATAAATTAGAATGTCTCGCCAAATTACTGCTAAATATTTGTATCTAATTTACCTTTTCTGTTCAATGAAATGTCATATTATGTTTCAGACAATAAAGCGTGAAAACTAAAAACAGGATGCCAGTTAATTACAGATGGTCAGAGAACTTGCTAAAACAGGAAAGAGAAATTTAAGAATAAAAATTGTACAATTAAAAATTAAAGATTTATGACTTCGTATATCTGTAATCATAACTCTGTAATACATCGTTATTTTCTGTTTACATCTATTATATAATCAGTAACTGCTTATATTATTAAACAGTCGGTATATATCTTGAATAACGCTTTCAACATCTCTACAAAAGATACCAGGCTGACAATCTTGTGCGCCAGATACGAGATTTGTTTAAAGAATGGAAAGACGGCTAATGACGATCGAAACAAAATAAAACATATTTAACGTTTCTAAAAACCGTATCATGATTTATGAATTCCAACTGATAAGATTGAAACACCCAGTGGCAAATACTTCGTGCATGTTCGACACAATCAACGGATGAGACCATAAGATAATAAGATCATAAAAATTTCTTATATATCACTTTTAAAATCATGGTGTATTCAAAATTGGATATCCAAAAGAAACAATTTACTTTACTCGTCCAACATTTATTTTTAATACACAGGATTCTTCTTTGATAAACAGCTGCTATGACACTCTTTCATTTAACAAAAATAAAAATAAAAAAATCACCAGAAATTAAAACAAAAGAAAGAATTAAAATGTGTGTTACTTTGAAAATTTGAAAAGCGGCCATATTGATATTTTTTAGACGACGAATGTTGCAACTAAATCATATTTCTAAACAAAACATATGTCTCATTAACATTTTTTCCGCATGTTGTCGAATTTAAGATGTGTAAGCCTTCAGATTAAGTACAAATGAATATTATCAACTATGAAACTTGCAGACATTATAATTTAAAAAACGAATCCGTAATTACAGTATACAAACTATATATAACACAGCTGAAATTCATGAAAAGCCAGATACAAATACAGATACAATATTATTGTGAGTATATTTATCAATTGTTTGGCTTGAGCGAAACAACTGTATGATTGAAAGTTCAATCTAAATAAGGATTATCTCACTTGTTTATTTTTATTAACCCTTGGGCTAGAATCATTAAAAATATAACATATACTTATTTTTCACTGCGAAAATGACAAAATCTTGAGAATTATCTCAAAATTACACAACGTATTTATAGATATCAATAAAGGAAGTTTTATTGTACAAGATATTTTTAGTTTTACAATTTTCATTCTTATACATTTAGACCTTTTAAAATATACTACCATGGGAGATAATCAAATATAAAGGGCAAGTCACGTGCTAAAATTCTTTGAACATTTGATTTTGCTATATGAATGCTATGAATGGAAAATCTATTAATTCATTACAAATTGATGTGCATAAACAAATGCGAATTAAAAAAGATTCAACTCAAATCTTTCTATGAAAACCAGTAAGGATATATAAACGTGATTGGATTTCAAGTAGTTATAGAGTGGTTATTTAGTCTGCAAGTTAATGGTTATACTTTTCCACATTAGTCCATTGGATTTATCATCATCTCTCATTGTTTAAAATAATATGTTCTTCACATAAATCTATAAAACATCAATTAAAATCGTATACAAGTAATGATCGTGTAAAAATAACAATACAAGTAATATACGACAACTCTTGCATTAGAGAACGTGACGAGGTTAAACATATTTGAAAGCACTTTTATGTTTATGTCAGTAACTTGAATACTTCCAAATGACTATGTTCCGATGGTTACTTTGTCTTTCATTGCAAATTAATTTCTTTCCTGATCGAAACAAAAGTAGCATGAGGTTACTGATGTTGAACACTCACCAATATATTGTTTTTTATTTCTGATGCTAAAGTACCTGATTTGAGTTTATATTTCTCAGCTGTTTGATATAGGCTGTATTGGTTATTCGCCAAATTTTGTCATATAACAGAACAATAAAAAAATCGTCATACAAGTGGGAGGCTTAGCTAACTATAAAACAAGGTTAAACCACCATTCTCATCGGAACATTAATGTGCTTTTAGGTGTTCCCATGATTGCTAGTGTTTGATTTTGTCACTTTTTATGGCCTGCCTTTTTTTTATTTGCCTTTTGGTACGTATGTTTGTTCTGCTTGTTCGCACTGGCGTTTCGGATTTTAATAAAAATTCACATTAAATCTGTGTATTTGTATCAAAACGATGAGTTGGGACTTTTCCAATAGATTATTACAGTTTGTTCTTATGTTTTACTGTTACACCACTGTACAAGGTTAAGGGGACGATTTAGCCTCAAAAACTAGAATAAGAAACGATTCATTATGTATGTGCCTTTTCCAAGTAAGAAACTGTAATTCAGTAGTCGTTTGTTGCTGTGTAACATATTCTCGTTTGAAATGTTTTACATTTTTTTATCTCGGTTCCTTTAAAAGCTGAGACTGCAGTACTAAATTAACTCATTGTTTAACCCTTTCCCTTTCAGGCATTTTAGACCTTTACTTATCGAAAAGACATTATAAAAATTTAAATGAATGCTGCATTCGCATCAATGGTCATACACATGCCGTGTTGGGCTCAAATGAAAGAAAATTGGTAAAAAAAAAATTAAAATAAGTTTGAAGATTATTCGTTATTTTTTGGTCACGTGGTATATTTCCAAAAGTCACGTCACTGTTGGATAAAAAGTGAAAAAATACGAAATCCTTGGGCAAAACGTCGTGCAGAGACATATTGTTGCACTAATAGGGTCAGGTTTTGGTGGAAACTCAATGCCTCGAGTCTGTTGAAGACATATAAGTTATCATATTGGTATGAAAAGACGCTAAAAAGACGCATAACGTGCTATAGGCCTTGAAATATAGATGTCCGTAACATTCAAAATAACTGATTTTAGACGCTCTTTTGGTCCAATTTCAAACTTACTTGGACTCCAGTTATTTGTCTAATTCGTTTTCAATCAATCAGCAACCTAAATTTTGTTTTTACAAGGGAAAATTCATTGAATTACCAATGCTAGCTTGATCTGGTACACCCTAGACCGAGCCCGATGGTGCAAAGGTGGTAAAAAAGGGGGGGGGGCAATTTGGCACACACATTCTTTTAAAAACATTTCGTAGGTTTTCTTTTTGAAATTGAAAGTAAAGTTAAGTTAAGTTACATTTAATATAGGAAATTATTTTTCCAACCCCGGCAGTGAGATACGAACACTAAATCTTAGCGCCTTGTGATAGATCATCGTACCCCTGCGCCACTGGCATTGTACAGAATTTATTGAAAGTTACGTACCCAATACTACTACTACTGAAGAAATTTTAAAAAAAAATAAGATAAAGATTCTCAACCAGTTTGTTTTCTTTTTGGAATTATGTGTTCAGATGATAAATTTTTGTTGACAAATGCAGGATTTTTACGCAAATTTAGAAGGAATCTACTCTTTAAAATGTAATTTTTTCTTTGAATTATACATGTTCCTTTATTCAAACAAAAGTGTTTTCAATTTTATCATACCGCAACACTTACTAAACCATGTTTTGTTGTATCTATTTCAACTTTGCCAAAAAAAATTCAGAATATTTTAGTGGTTTTTGTCTCTTTTGCCATAATATCTAATAATATAATAAATGACTTCGGAGGCGGATTTTTAGCGCATTTCAAGTTTGTGATTACGCTGCTACACTAAAAATTACATTTTCAACTAGTGTACACGTTAGAACTATTAGTTTAATATTTTCCCTTCAAAACTCACTGCACAGTTATTAAAAAAAAGTCATAGATCCTCTTAAAAGAGCAGTGTTCTTTGCACTTTTTTTTTAGGATATTCCTCAAAATTCGAAGAAAAATAAATGGTCTTTACAGAAAAATTACACCTCAGTAAGGGCGACTTGGCTATAAACTAATAATAATAGAGGTTTGATGCACATCAAATCACATTCCTGGTTATCTGAGGATTGATGTGAGCCCTTAACCACATCTGTACGTCAGGAAATGGCGAATAAACAAGTCTAAATGTCCCAAAAAAATCTTGAAATTGGTTTCACCGGTAAGCTATACCGGTGTAAAAGGGAAAGGGTTAAGGTCTTATAATGACCTATTGTAGAGAGTTGTTTCATTTGCAATCATACCACATCTTTTCATTGAAATATTAAGAAGACTCTAAGATTGACTAACTATACACAAGTTTTTTGTGGATAACTTATTGTTGCCCTTTAAACGCCTTTCAGGAAGTTTAATCGTCGGGGAGGTGTCTTTGTCGTATTAAAATATCTCCCTTATTCTTTTTATGTAGAAATGAATTTATGTTTGCTTCAAAAAGCGATTTATGTTTGTTTTTATATAATTGTGATTTGATTTTATGTCATGTGAATAAACTCATCATAGATTGAATGATTATAATCACATGAAAAGATTCAAGTTAAATGATCGTAAACCATTTCTGAATTGTTTGTTGGTGTATGTTTACACCTTTAACGATATATCAGAAGGATCGGAAACTGAAGCACATTTCAGTGCTGTTTATAGATGTTTCAATGTGTTATAACGACGGAGCACTCTATTTATCTGTCTACGAAGTAACACTATGACAAGGGCTCGAATAAGTTTTCAGTGTCTATCTTTTGAAATAATATCATGCTGTGAAGATTTCAATTTAGAAAAAAAAACAGTTATTAAATGTCTGGTTGAATCTCGGTTAATAAAATTGAGAATGGAAATGGGGAATGTGCCAAAGAGACAACAACCCGACCAAATAAAAAAAAACAGCAGAAGGTCACCAACAGGTCTTCAATGTAGCGAGAAATTCCCGCACCCGGATGCGTCCTTCAGCTGGCCCCTAAACAAATATATACTAGTTGTTTATACCTTATTTCTCAATAGTCAAGATACAATTATTCGAATTTGTCTTTGTATATTTGATTTTTGACCTTCATCATTTACTAAACCGTAAATGTGTTTTTTTACAATTTGCTGCGCTTAAAATAGTTTACCTACTTGACCGACATTGGCTATCAGATCCTTGTGTAAGAGAAACACAATGTTCATGCTCATAACAGACATAGCGATTGTCTGGTTAAGGAAAGGCTAACATCTATTATAAACTATTAATGAAAATAAAACGTTCGATTTTATCATTTTTCATCAAATGCATTGATTTTGTTTTATATGCTGACGACTTTTAATAAAATAGGATATTTGTTAAGATTTAATCAGAAACACATTCCGGGCATATTAAAAATAAACCAAAAACAACTTAATATAAATGCATTATATTTACAAGAAAAAGATCATTCAGAACATCAATATGATGCGATGATGTGTTTATTTATCCGGAAAACGACACAATGAAAGCAGTAGGATAGTACGATCACACATCATACACGATTTTAATGTTCCGAAATCTTTTCAATCTACTAACTGAATGACAATGTAGACATAAGTTCTGTTATCCAAACAATATAAGAGATGGAACAGAAGGGGTATAGGGAAACTAATTTATGATACACAATTAGTTAACGAACAGAAAAAAAACACAGCAGACAAACAGTAAGAAAAAAACTCTCAAATACGAAAAATCACACTTTAACAAGATTTTTAGGGTTAAAGCCTTTTTTTATTATTGAACACTTTAGTGTTTAACTGAACAGCAAAAGATAGATAGAAGTATAAAAACACAAGTGAAAAAGCAATAGAGTAACTTCCTTTACGGATGCTAATTGCTGGAATTCAAATTAAAGTTTTTGTGAACAAATTTCAGTAGCAAATTTTAATTGTAAGATTCATAACAAAAATGTCTACCCTTGTTTAATTCCCTGTTGAGACATTTATAGATTATTTAGAAACCAAATATTCATGATACTTTGAATGGTACATTAAATTCGACTCGGTTGTTTAGTTATGGTTTGCATAGCTGTCATTGGAAACTACAGTATTACCAAGAACAAAATAATACAGGATTTAAACTATGCATTTAAGATAGATGGTTATATGGCTATATCAAATTCATTGAACTAATGATAGTACGATAAAGCACATATTCCATGGGCAACATCTGCAAAGGACATTCTATAAATGTTCTGATTATGTTTTTGACAACTAATCTCATTTTTACAACGACATTACACTAAAATTAAGTAAAAAAGGATTTATAAAATTCTCACAACATTTGATGTTGGCAAATCACAGAACGAAAAAGAAACTCAACAATTGATTTATGTGTGACAAATGTATTATGTTTTAAAAGGCAGTAGAAATTTTTGTTAAAAAAAATATACTTTATTTAAAACACCCAACACCATTGCCGAAAAACAAAATTTGTCACAAAATATGTAATGAGCAATATACATCTGATCATAAATCATTGTTTTAGGGTGCTCCAGAAAGGTAAGCAGATCACCATCTACTATTAAAAAACGTCTCAGTGCACGCTACAGTGGCAGTTCGGTGAGGTGTAAATCATACGAGTGAGAAGCTGAATACAGAAAACGTTTTAGGCATTTTCACATCAAATTGATATAAGAAAATGTGGTTTGAGTGCCAGTTGAGACTACTCTCCATGCAAGTCACAACTTGTAAAATTAAATAATTATAGGTCAAAGTACGGTCATCAACATGGAGCCCTGGCTCACAGCAAACAGCAAGCTATAAAGGGCACCAAAGTGACTAGTGTAAAACTATTCAAATGGGAAAACCAATGGTCTAATCTATATAATAAAAAAACGAAAAGAGAAACAGTTATAAACCACATCAGCACAGACTTAAATAGAAAAGCAAATTCAATTTTGTTAATCTAAGACATGGATATATACGTTGTTTAGTGATTAAGACCGACAAAACAAACCGGAAAATATTTTGATGTTACCCTACTTTGTGGTGCTAAACTATATACCACATTTCATATCCAAATACCTATCAAATAGGAAGATACAAACCAAGTAAACAAACTGCATTTAAGAGGAATACAAAACATATTCCGATTGATTGACATGCTTAAAAACAAATGCACAAATTTAAACGACAAATCATGTCCAGATTAATTTAATTTGCCAATAAAAATTATCCATAAACTAACTTGCCGACATTAAATTCAATAAGCGACCAAATCTCATTTTTTTCATCACCATACATTTGTATTTTAATGTATCACGTAACCTTCATCCCAAACTGTTTCCCACTATTGCTACTCTTACCTTCATTGGTGGGGATGATACTACTCGAGGTTTTATGGCGTGTATATTTTCGTAATTGGTTCAATATGTTCTTTTATATTATCGTAATTGGTTCAATATGTTCCTGTATATTTTCGTAATTGGTTCAATATGTTCCAGTATATTTTTAAGTTTTAATTACTATAACATATATCACAACACTGTTAAGGAAAAGGACATACTGATTATCATAACTAACTATGGATTCATTGTTGAAGAAATTATATTCGAAACACTGCTCTTGAGAGTTACATTTCTTATTTAATTTTCTAATTTAACCTATCTACTTAAAAAGATTAGAACCGAACTGTAACTAAACCTGCGTCTTTGTTTTTCTATGGTGTTTTTTACTCTTCACATATTTTTAAGATTGGTGGCATTCATAAATTGTCTGGATTAGTAAGTGGACATTTTTACAGCGCGGATCACATAGTGGCCACTGCAAATGTCATTATAGTTAAACTATATTTATATAAGTTTGTTTATTGCGGTTATGATTTGTCCAAGAACACATGTTAAATAAAAATAAACAAAACAGAATATTATAAATGAAAACATCGAAATTTGTACCCCAAAATGGAAATAAAACCATAAACAAACTGACGGTATCCTTGAATATAAGCAATGCTATTGCTTGATGACGTTAAAGAGAGGCGACAGATACAAAAGGTATCTTCACACTCATAAGTCAAACTGACAATGCCATTAGCTCGCGACCATTTCGGCAAACCAAAATAAACCAGGAAGATAAACAGATTTGTTCTTTGGAAGAAATCAGAAAAGTGAAAAACAAAAGACTCGAATTAGAATGAATCAGTAACTTTGCTTGTTGTGTCATTCACAGTCAGATAATAAAATGCCTGAAGTCAGCAATTTGATTTACGTACAAAAAAGTTGTCGTCAAATTAAAAGTAGAAAAATTCGCATGTAGATGGTAGCATGCACAAGGTGTCGGGATCTGCATGACAAATTAGAATTTTATGAGTTATCAAACTATTCTATTCGATTTAGTTGGATTTGAAAACATATTAAAAATGGATATTTATATCACTTGATTCGAATTATATGAATTCCAATTTGTGTTTCTTTGTTCAATTGCTACAGTAAATGATTACTTGGATGATGTGAACGTCCACAACATTGTTAGCAGATCTGTAAGCTGAAGCATGACCAGCACACTTTATAGCTTTATTGTGCTTTTTATACTACAATCCTTGTTAATAATAGTTCTGCAGCATGCCTGTCATTATCAAATGGGGTACTAGCTGTCATAATCATGTTCACCGATTTGATTACAATTCTCATATTTGATTTCATAATCATAAATGTCTAAAAAAAAATCCAATTTACAAGGCATGTTCTCGATAATATGCCTCGTTATTGCGTTACTTTTTTAGTCTAGACTCCATCTAATTTACTATCAAGTTGACCTCCGAATAATGCCAAATGTCGCATAAGCGATATAAACATAAATATGGTTACAATTAGATGTTGAACTAATGCAATTACATTTTTCTAGGTCTGTTTAATTTCATATTATAGGTTAAAATTGTATTTTCCATTCTAATTTTTTTTAATAATCTTTTTTATCTGTATAACAATGAGTTTTTTTTAAATGATTACCTTCGATTCACTTTCAAAGATAACAATATTTTCCTATTAATAATTGAACACGCACAATCCATGCAGTATCTATTTCTACATTTTGGTTAAATTGAAATTCACATGAATACAGATTTAATGAGGTTGAAATAATCACTTGCAGGTGATTAATTTATCATCGACGTTTCTTATTTTATTTTGACAAAATTGAATCATACTGGCTGCTAAAAGCGAATCCTTATTTCACTATTTCACTTTCATAATTGATAGAAAAAACAAAAAATCATATTTCATTTTATTTTCTTTATCTCGTAGCTAGTGCACTTTTAAGCGAGCCATGCCATCATACTTTATAATTAACGATAATCGTCGCTTTTATACATGTTAGAACATCAAGATTGAATCAATGAACATTACCTTTTTTAATTAGTGCGTCCTTGTCACTTTTATTGAAACAAAATCATTAGAAACCCTCAAACTCAAATTCAAAATTTGAATAAACGTAAACGAAATAATTCAACTGGGGTCGTAAATATTGTTTAATTTATGATTCGATGAAAGCAAAATTTTCAAGCACACATTTTCAAATATAGAGGATTTCTCAATTGGTTGTATCTGAAATTAATAATTGCATGCATCATCAAGGGCACTTTCTAAGATTTCTTCAATTGTCATTTTTTATTAAACTTACATAACGACTTTGACGATATTAACCCAAAAGCGTTTCTTAGAATATAAAAGATTTCACTTGAACTTATAAGTATTTCTGTACTTTTGCTGTACAAAAGACAAAAACAGTTTACCAAGAAAATAGATTCATTTGCACGAAATTAGATTTTCTCAAAGTTAACGACTAAAACATAATTTATCTATCATATATCCAGACTAATATTTTGAAGAAGTAAAAACAGAAACGCATTATCAAGTTTTTGAGGAGAATGAAAACAAATATAGTAGGAATAACAAGTAGGTTTCCGGTTTTTGGCCGACAATTAGAACAACGTGTATAGAATAAATGTTTTCATTCGAGAACGGGGAGACCAATAAATAGATGCATGATACAAACGTCACCTTTAAAGTTTCATTGAGCAAGAGTAATTGGTGACCTTCTTCTGTTGTCTGTTCTATGGTCGGGTTGTTGTGCTTTGGAACATTCCCCATTTCCATTCTCAATTTTATAATTATGAAATTGTGAAGGAATAGTCTCCGTAAAAATATAGTAGATTGATAATTTTCACGATGCTATAATATTTTAAAGTCGGTGATATGATTACGAAACCATAACAATTTGTCAGATAAATGAGTCATCAGTTCCATATCAAGACATTGTGGGTTCAATACAAGAGGTATTTCGAATTCATGATTTTTCCATTTGAAAGTGCATTATATTTACCCTGTAATTAGATATAGGAAGATGTGGTGTGAGTGCCAATGAGACAACTCTCCATACAAATAACAATTTAAAAAGTAAACCATAATAGGTTAAAGTACGGCAATGTTGACATTGAATTTCAAGTTTTTTGAAATGAATTAGTAAATCTCATGATTAACATTTATACTTTGATTTTATGATAGAAGACCTTCTTTCTATCTGGTGGAGTAAATAGTGTATGATTATAAGAGGCAGGTGAATATATATTTACATCGTTTACAATTCTCTATGAATATATACAAATTGAAAGGTGATGGAATCGCACTACTTCAAACGGACAGAGAATGCGTCCATCAAAAGCTGAAGTTTATCTTGGTCACTCTCATTAGACATATATCAATCATTTGTCGTATATTCATTATCTGGTATAATTGGTCAGGTACTTCAACATGCATTAACAAATCAGGTTGTGCATTTTGTTAACATGTCGAGCTATATGACCGACAGAAATGTACAAAAAAAAACCACACAAACATATAAATAAAAAAACAACACCCTCTGTTTGGAATATCATTTTAGGTAAATCATTATTGTAAAAACAAACCATGGAAGTATTATACACATAGTCAAACTATATTACCAATATGTTTTAGCCACATCACTATCAGATAACATATATACAAAGCATTAGAACAACATATGCTTACAACCCGCCAGTTTGAAGTTCATATTGTTTATGAAAGACTTTAGTTGTGTTTGTTGTGTTCTATATAAAGGCAACGGCAGTGTACCGCTTTTGAAATTCCTAAATCGACTGAGAAAAAAAACACAAATCCGGGTTACAAAATAATACTGAGGGAAACACATCAAATATAAGCGGAGAACTACGACACAATCTAAACACAACACTAAGATGTATCACACACAGAAACGACCTATAATATAACAAAGGCTATTTTCCTGACTTGGTACAGGACATTTGAAGAAATAAAATAATGGGTTGAACCTGGTTTTGTGGATATCCAAACCTCGCACGTTTATGGCAATGTAAGATAAAACACTACAATAACACCATTACATGACAGGAATACAGTACAAAAAAACTGAACGTTCAGGACAGAAAATCACACAAATAAACAATACAGTACAATAATATGAACGTTCAGGACAGAAAGTTACACAAATAAACAATTCAGTACAGTGCTTGTTTATTTTTTTACGTTTAATGGTATGATGTCAGCTTCCCATCATTATATAAGTTTTGAAAGTCTATTCATTACTTTTTTTTAAGTAGAAATGTTCTTTAAAGTCACCAATCACGACCAAGTGAACACCAGAATAACTTACTGGTGTTTCCAAATCAACGTTCTGTGTATTGGTATTGCAAAAGCGTTTTTACTATTTATCCCTATAAATGTATCGCTATTTGTTTCATTATTCAAATTCATATTAGTGTTGTTAAACATTTTTTTTTGCGATAGTAAAAATATGCGTTTATATTCAGCTTATGTTAATTAATCACTTTCTTAAAGCTATAACATCGTTGTCAATTTATTAAGACTAGGAGTTCATTAGAAAATTGAAGTACATTTAATTTCATTACTTCATTTGTGTTTCTGGCACGAATCATCATTCATCAAGCCACTGACCGTAATATTAGTCTTAATACAAGCAGGAATTACCATAAGAAGCACGGAACCGTGCTTTTATAAGCTGACTTCCTGTTGCTCATATTATTTAACGATTTCAGTAACACAGCATTGTGATGATATGATGAAATAAAGTCATTGCATTACACGATTATAACAGCTTTTAATTAATTTGTTGCGAGGACATATGACACAACATTCCTCAAATATTTCTATCATATTCTGATACATTTGTAATGACGCCAGATTTTAATTTTCTGAGTTGGATATAATAAAATAACAAAACATCATTCAGATAGATTATGTAAGGTTTTGTGTTTTGAATTTCATATAAATATTGGATAAATTATAAAGAACCAGACAACGAAAGAAACAGACAAGCAAAACTATAGCTAGAGAAGATAATAATACATTAAAGTCGAATGAGGTTTTTTTTCTATTTTGCTACAGTATTCATCCAAATATATTGCGTAATATTAACTTACGTCGTTAAATCGGTAAAGTGGATTTAATAGCATATGTAGAGGAAACAACTTCTAACCTGATATACATCAAAAACTCAAACGTTGGTAAAATGAAGACTACTGTCTTTTCTATCATCAATACACTTGTGTCTGACAGAAGTTCGAAATAAAGCTGGAATAGCTGCACAACAATATTGCATCTACATTAAATACCACACACAAAGTAAGATAAAGAGTAAACGTTTAAAAAATTAACATGTGAAAGTCTCTTATAAAAAAAAATCAAATGCTCAAACTCATCAAACGAATGGATAACAACTGTCATAAAATTGACTAGGAAGGTTTACATACATTTTTTGTGTAGAAACAGTTGGATTAAACCTGGTTTTAAATCTAGCTAAACCTCTCAAATGTATAAATGTCGCATACAATCTATGTGAGCAAAAACAAAGGCATTCAATCTCTTGTATTTAAAATGACAGATATTTTATTCCTACACCATTAAGACACGGAACCTCATGTTGTCTCTGTTTGGAATTATTTCATTATTTCACTTCCACATTGTTAGCTCGTCATTTGTATGTATCAATATGTTGATAGCAGTTGCATACAGTATAATATATTGCCTAGTTGGTATGATACTTACTTTGCATATCATGAAAATTTTTTACTAACATTATCAAACAAATAGTAGTATGGGTAGAGTTCAAGACATCCCTTCGAAAGATTTACGGTGGAGTGCTTGATAATATTATTTATGTTATAGACGACAACGGATTTGTTTCGATTGACGTTATTCTTTTCTTGACTTTAAAGATGTACTTAGGTAAGGTTTTGAAATAAGTGTCAAATTTTCGAATTCCTTGGTGTTTATTTATACGATACAAGGTAAAATATTTTGCCCCATAACACATATTTATCTTTTAACATAAGTTTTAATAGCTCATAAAAGGTCATTTGACAAAATTTGAGCAAATTCTTGATTTTGATTCTTTTGATTTGAGACACAAATAATACCAATGTAATTAATATAAGGTAAAAGTCCGAGTCAGCCTTTTCCCGCCAAATTTTATAAATCAAATATCTTAAAAAGGAGGTATATGACCGATTAATATTTTTAGCTTATTTTGATCCTTGACTAATACTCCTCTAGCTGAAAGAATCAATTTTCAATTCTTGATTTATTAAATTTTACCTTAGATCACATCCTTAAAAGATAGAAATATGACTAATTACCAGATTTGATCTGATATCTGCCATAAGTGGAACATTAACTGCTGTTTTGTGAATTATATATAAAAGAGGGACGAAAGAAATTATATATAAGTTCGTTGATTGATCAATTGTCTCAGTTTGTTTTAAATAACACTTTGGTATCTTTCACTTCTTTTAAAAATGAAAAACAAATTATATGTTGGCACTAGTTAATTCATTCTTAATATCACACAGAAGCAGAAGAAACTGTAAAGGTTATGTTATTTGTAAAAGAGTAATACTAATAAGTTATTTATATAGATTAGTAATCAGTTGTCAATCACTTACTGTTAACCATTATATCATATTAGTTCACACATCTCCGTAGAATATTTATAATAGTTATCAAAACATGACTTTATTAACTCGTTTCCTGTTGGTCATTATCGTCGAGTATCAGAACAAGATGTAAACAATTCTTTGACACAAACAACAAAGACTTGTAATTAATGACAGTAAATATTATATAGATAACAAGAGCGGACTCTCGCAAATTAAAAATATTGCATCAGATTAGTAATAAAATGAGGATAATAACACCACGAGATTGTCACTACGCTTTTCATTGACGATAATAGTTATTATAAAGTTGTTTTGTTATTGTCATTGATTATGGAACAAATAGAAGCTTTTAATAAATCTACTTTTGTAAATAATAATTGATAATGTGTTTTTAACATACACTTTTGTTAATAAACAGAACAAACCTTCTAATCAATTGTGCAAGAATATATATGAACTGCCCTAATTCATAGCAACATCAAAACAAATGTCCTACTTGTATTATGATACAAACAAATGCAGTGTATATCATATACGTCTTTGAGACAACAACCAACAGGATAAAAATATATAAACAAATCAAGGTTGTTTTTTTCACCATGTTTGTAACATATATAAGTAAATTTTTTTAGTGGGATATAAGAACGGCGTGTATTGAAGACATTTTTAGTGCAATTATTATTGCGTATCTTGCAGAAAAGACTAAAATGCGAGAGATTAACAATTGCGATTGCGAAAAATAAGTACAAGTTAATAAAAAAATCATTTAAATGTGTTATCATAATCAATATCAAATTGACAAGATATCTGCAACCTCAAACGCTTGTATTTCCATTTCACAAGCATTATTTTGTTGCCTCTTATGAACTACTTTCCGGTTATGCTTCAATAGGCAGTTAAAAATCTTTAAACGGTGTAGTGCTGTTATATTCTAATATTATATCTTTAGCTCAATAGGTATTCTTAGAAACTACTGAATCGGTTAAATGCTTGAAATTAAATGATCTAGAACATGGAGTTTCTGGATAATATTTTCATTAACAATTAAAATGACAAATCGGTATATAATCTTTGTTTTCTCAGTGTGTCACTTTTATGCTAAGTTCTTTATGTGAGTATTTTAACAATGAATCCTTTCATATCTCAACAAGCGTTGATAGCAACACATTTTTTACAAAATGCTTGTCATATCACACTTTTGGCACAACTGTTTGGAATTTTGAATCCTCAATGCTCTTCAACTTTCTACTTGTTTGGCTTTATAAATATTTTGATATGAGTGTCACTAATTATTCTTATGTGGACAAAACGCGCGTCTGGCGTACTAAATTATAATCCTGGTACCTTTGATAACTTATTCCATCAGATGCAGTTTACAAACTCGTGTATATCGAATTAAGGATACAAGTATTAACTCCTTCCTATCTTTGGTAACGAGAAACATTTCTCTTTTAATTGTTTCAGGTTTCCCCTGCCATTGTAGTAAAGATAACATTGAAAAATACTGTATTTAACTTTCAATTTTTATCATTCTAGAAATGATTCCTTATGAAGAATAATGGGTCCGTACGGAACATGTCATTATCAAAATTAAATCATCAATTTAAATAATGAGTGCCAATGAGACAACTCTCCATCCAAGTCACAATATATAAAAGTAAACCATTATAGGTAGAGTATGGTCTTGAACACAGCTCCTTGGCTCTAATGTTTTTATTGTATTCTGAAAAGGTAAGCTGATATACACCACACTAGCTTATGTGGACAATTGATAAATTTAGCTGAATCCACGATTGAGAAATCTATGGATGACCATGTTTAAAAGAAATAAGATTATGGTAATACTTTTGTTCACAATTAACATTACAGTTGTATTATTCGCAGACCATTTCAATAAATTTCGTGAAATTTTATTAAAAGGAAACTAAACAAATATCCATCTAATTAAAAAGCTACTCAGTCCCACATAAAACTGTTTAAAACAGACGAAGTTGGTAGACGTTAATGGCTTTGGCAAAGGAAAAGTGCTATATATTTCAAAAGCTAAATATTAACACGATTTCAATTAGGCTTTTTTGTCTATTACAGTTTTAACAGTACTTCGGGATGATTATTTTATAAATGCCCCTTAATGCAGCTTAAAGGTTACTTGTTCCACTCATTGATGAAAAATAGGAAAACATTATTTTAAGCATCGACCTCATGTTTTTGTTGTTTCTGAAATCAGTATGTTTTACAAATCCGAATACGTTCTCTATCATAATGAAATCCAAACAATTTCAACAATCGGCTACACAAAGCATACACATAATCACATACTAAGCTAAAAATACTGCATTAGAATCAGACAGAAAGGGTTCAATAAACGAAATATGTGCTTGTTGTATGGCTTTTATTAGTGTTGTTTTCACTTTTTACGCAAGTGTACATGTATCGCATATCATTGTAAAGAAACGAGATACTTGATAATTTCAAATAAGACTAACAATCTGATTTATTCTTGCAAGAACAACATGAAAAATGTGTAACAGGAGCTGCTAAACCTTCAGGAAGATTTAAATTCACACCAGTATTTTTGTGGGGTTCGTGTTGTTCACTCGTTAGTTTTTGTATATTATTTTTGTGGATTTGTTCGTCATTAGGAACGTTATTTGCTTTTCTACCATAGTTTTATCAGTATTTCTTCTACATATGAGTTTTAAATATCCGACGGCTTCTACTTCTACCTTTTGTAAATAAAAAAACAATAGATATGTTTCTTTCTAGTTAGTGTAATAGATTACCAGTATATTGTTTAATTTGAAGGTATGTCAGAACCAGACAAAAATATAAACATTATGCTGTTGGTTATCAATGAGCACTTACAGTTGACCGTAATATTCAATGCATTTACAAAGCAGAGTATAATAACTCTAAGTGACATCAACTGATGATTTTATGACCACGTTTCCTATTGACCATTATCGCCATGTCTTAAAAGAAGATATATCTAATGCTTTGACAATAAGGACATGTAATTAATGACAGTTAACAAGATGTTGGGGACAAGATCGGAATTTCTCATAACGAATATATAGAAACAGATCTATAATAAGATAAAAGAATTACGTGACGAGATAAAAATTGTCGCTTTGAAACTCGTTCATGTTATTATCTTTTGTATAATTGCACTAATAATGGAATAAATATCAGTTTTCAATGACCCTTTAAATAATAACTAATGACTTGTTTTGCATTTTTGTTTACTTTTAAGACCATCTCAACATTTAATGAACATTCGAACGAACCAACAGATTGAAGCAGACGATATCTTTTTACTCCACAGTAGTTCTGTATCATAACTATTTTAAGTTCTTCAATTTGTACTTGATTATACAAAAATAAATTGTTCAAATTTGTTATCATGATTAGTTATCGTCTTGACAAGCTTAACTTGCTGCATCTTAACAAAATGGTATCGTTACCGTTACCGTTACCGTTACCGTTACACAAGCTGTATTTTGATGCTTCTTATAAAAGAGGGAAGAAAGATACCAGAGGGACAGTCAAACTCATAAATCGAAAATAAACTGACAACACCATGGCTAAAAATGAAAAGGACAAACAGAAAAACAATAGTACGCATGACACAACATAGAAAACTAAAAAATAAACAACACAAACCCCACCAATTGCTAGGGGTGATCTCAGGTGCTCCGGAAGGATAAGCAGACCCTGCTCCACATGTGGCACCCGTCATGTTGCTTATGAGATAACAAATCCGGTAAATAGTTTTATTCAGTAGGTCACATTTATGAAAGGGAGGGGATTTTAGTTACGACGTAAGGAACATATCCATAACGGTCAACCAACTCATGATGGCGTCCGTAACATTTACGAAGAGATAATTTCAACTTCACCGTTTGGAACTCTTGACTTTATAGCTTCTTTGTAAGCAACAACCCTTTATCAAGAAAATCATGATAGGAAATGCAAGCACGGGAATATCGTATCAACTTGGTCGATGTCACTGCTGGTGGAGATTTATTTCCCCGAGGGTATCACAAGCCCAGTAGTCAGCACTTTTAGTGCTGACTTGAATTGTCATTGATATGGTTATATTTATAAATTTACTGTTTACAAATTTTTGAATTTTTTGAAATACTAAGGCTTTTCTACCTCAGGCATAGATTATCTTAGCTGTATTTGGCAACACTTGTAGGAATTTTGGTCCGCAATGCGCTTCAACTTCGTACTTTTTTTGGCCTTTTTAACCTTTTTGGATTCGAGCGTCACTGATAAGTCTTTTGTAGACGAAACGCGCGTCTGGCGTATATATTAAATTTAGTCCTGATATCTATGATGAGTTTATTTGGGAGATATATACACCGTATGCAGGTGCTGCTGGAATGTTGCTACTTAGAAATGGACAGTTCACAATTGGAAAGCTGAAATCATCTCTTTTGTCGTAAAGTTTTGTTTTCAATCAACCCTCATTGTCAATTTCTAGATGTAAGTCAAGATATGAGGCCGACTTAACTGTATCTGTTATATCCTTTATATCTAGTTCAATGGGATAGATGCATTCAACGTAGTCACCAAATTTTGAAGTATTTAGTGAAAGAACATCATCTATATGGCGGAAAGTAGAATTAAAGGCTAGTGCTAACTTCTAATTTTTCTTTTTGAGAAGTTCCTGTATGAAGTCAGCCTCATAATTATAAAGAAACAAGTTGGCAAGAAGAGGAGCACAATTCGTTCCCATTGGAATGCCGATAGTCTGTTAAAAAACACGTCCTCCGAACGTGACAAATATGTTGTCAATCAAAAAATCAAGCATCTTGATAATGTCAGTTTCAGAGAATTTTTTGTTTTAATCAGAGTGATCCTTTACAAAGTAGGTTTTGCTTGTTGTAAATAAACTGCCTTCCGGTGATCCTTCAAATAGTCAGCTAATTATCTTTTAAAAGTTTTCAATTATTGTTATCTAATTTGAAATTTGAACTTCATCAGCATATTCGGAAATAACATTTTGACATTAAATGATCTAGAACCAGCTAACATCGGAATTAGCAAAGATAATGACAAATCGTTATTTAATTCTAATGATTAACTCAATGTGTAAAATACATGATGATTTCTATTTCTTTAGATAATTATCAATACGGATATTGATATCTCAACAACATCCGAAAGTAACAAGTACAGTCAAACTTGCTTGCGAAACCCGGAAAAAAAGCTTGTCATATCAAACTGTCAATCAGATGCTGTTTAATGAGTTTCAAATGCGTACACATTTCATTTAACACTACGAAGCATTACTACATCCTGAAAATCTTTAAGAACCGAAAGCATTTCTCGTTTGAATTATTTCATATTTTTCATGTTTTGACAATTATGGCTGACAATACGGTATTCTATATTCTACAATCCTTATCTCATTTCGGATTTTTTTTTGTGATCAAAACCCGAATAAAACATCTTGTTATCAAAATTTATTTACACCTGTTTACAAACAACACATCAAGCAGTTTAATTAATCCTATAAAACATGATATTTATTGAAAATTAACAATATGTTAAAGTGGAACATCCGGTACCAAAACTCATATGTCAAAAACAAACTGACAACGTCAATACAAAAACGATAAACGATAAAAAGATAAACATCAGGCTACAATACACGACATAGAAAACTAAAGACTGAGCAATATAAACCCATACAAACAACGGGAATAATATCAAGTGTTCCGAACCGTTACAGAGACAGTTCTGTATTTTCGCTAAAGAAAATATGGATATATTGAATCCGGTTTAAAAGAATATAAAACATTTCTATACCAAGTGGAAATTCAAACTCATATAAGTCGACGAAATACCATGGTAAAACATGGAATAAGATGAAAAGGCAAGCCATACCATCAGTTACTACATGTTAAACTTAAGATGTTGAAACACGAATTCAATTAACTTGGGTTGTCCCGTACACTCTGAGAGAGCAATCAGATCCTGCTCCAATTGTAAATTAGCTTTCGTAATTATGGATTTTCCACTCAAAAAAAAAATTATTTTGTATAAAAGTTTACAAGTATTTAAAAGTATCTCTCTGAATTGATTATTATATAATTATGTATATCAGTTTCGAAAACATGCTTATATGTTAGTTGTAAGTAATTCATAGGAACTGTCTATAGTTTAAAGACCTTAGACGGTCCGTTATTATACATACGGGAACGAAATATAATTTTAATGGAATTTTAAATTGTAAAAGATACAAATCTGTTGTTCATATGAACTATTGATGTCAATGTTTAGATGGAATGGCTGAAATAAATTGTGTTTTAGAAAATGAGATTTTGTGATGTTTGGTCCATTTCTGTGTGTGTTAGTTACATTGTAGTGTTGTGTCGTTGTTCTCCTCTTATGTTTATGTGTTTCCCTCAGTTTTAGTTTGTTACCCCGATTTTGTTTTTTGTCCATGGATTTATGAGTTTGAACAGCGGGATACTACTGTTGCCTTTATTATGCTTGGTTTGCATAAACGTTCTAAAAATTGTCTTTATAACATTTTAAAACAACAAATAGACGGAACTACCCCCGTTAAAACGTTTGGCAAAGTTATCCTTTAAAAATGTGCGTTCTATTGTAACATATACTCGTCTAATCAAAATGCCACTCAGTCTCAAATTCTGTTAAAGACACACTATATTGATAGACGTTAATGACTTTTGCAAAGGAAAAAAATAAATTTATTTAAAAATCTAAACCATAACACGATTTGAAATGTCTGTTACCTTTTGTAAAATTACATCATGATAATGATTTTTATAATGCTACATTAAAGTTGCGTGTTGCCACTCAAAAGATGAACATAAGGGTTACGCATTAACCGAATTTGGTTTTCCAAGTCTTAAACTTTCTTACGCAAGAGCTGTATTACATTTTATTCACATGCATGTATACGACTGTTCGAAATTCATAAATCGATTGAATAAAAAAAAAATCTGGGTTGCAAACTAAAACTGAGCGAAACACATCAAATATAAGAGAACTACGACACAACAGAAATACAACTTTAATATGTGATAGTCTTGATTTGCCTGCAAAGAGTAACTAAAATGGCATTGAATAAAGTTCAGTAAAGAAATACAATCATTTGTTTCTCAAATCCGTATGCAGATGTATATCTTTCTTCATGTGGGTAGCTTTTTGTGTATTATCCAAATACGTACTTAGTCATTATCAAGTCCAAACAAATAGCTGTTTGGTGGTCATAAGCGAAAACCAATCCGAGTTAGAGTCTTAAACTCTAAATGCAAAGTTATATAAATTGACAATAATTCCTTAACTAGATATACCAGTGTCTAGGATTTTTTTAGTGTTCATATTACTGAATAATAAATGATGTACGGTGTGTTTTTCTTTTTTTTTTTTCGTTTTGGACGTGAGTCTTGTATTTTTCGACTGAGAATTTTTTATTGTGTTCATTTTTTACGGATGTCAAGTTGGTTCAATATTCAACATTCAACATTCAACATTCAAATTTTTTTTTTTTTTTTTTTTTTTTTCTCGTATCCATTTTCAACTTTCAACATTCGATTTCAACATTCAACATTCGATTTCAACATTCAACATTCGATTTCAACATTCAACATTCGATTTCAATATTCAACATTCAACATTCAAAATTTTTTTTTTTTTTTTTTTTTCTCATACAAATTTTTTTTTCTTTTTTTTCTCGTATCCATTTTTTTCAACATTCAACATTCGATTTCAACATTCAACCTTCGATTGCAATATTCAACATTCAAATTTTTTTTGTTTTTTCTCGTATCCATTTTCAACATTCAATTTTTTTTATTTTTTTTTCTTCTTCTCGTATCCATTTTCAACATTCAACATTCGATTTCAACATTCAACATTCAATTTCAACATTCAACATTCGATTTCAACCTTCAACATTCGATTTCAACATTCAACATTCGATTTCAACATTCAACATTCGATTTCAACATTCGATTTTCAACTTTCAACATTCGTTTTCAACATTCAATAATCGTTTTCAACATTCGATATTCCACTTTCAACATTCGTTTTCAACATTCAACATTCGTTTTCAACATTCGATTTTCAATTTTCAACATTCGTTTTCAACATTCAACATTCGTTTTCAATATTCAACATTCGTTTTCAACATTCAACATTCGTTTTCAACATTCGATTTCAACATTCAACCTTCGATTGCAATATTCAACATTCAAATTTTTTTTGTTTTTTCTCGTATCCATTTTCAACATTCAATTTTTTTTTTTTTTTCTTCTTCTCGTATCCATTTTCAACATTCAACATTCGATTTCAACATTCAACATTCAATTTCAACATTCAACATTCGATTACAACCTTCAACATTCGATTTCAACATTCAACATTCGATTTCAAAATTCAACATTCGATTTCAACATTCGATTTTCAACTTTCAACATTCGTTTTCAACATTCAACATTCGTTTTCAACATTCGATTTTCAATTTTCAACATTCGTTTTCAACATTCAACATTCGTTTTCAATATTCAACATTCGTTTTCAACATTCAACATTCGTTTTCAACATTCGATTTTCAACTTTCAACATTCGTTTTCAACATTCAATAATCGTTTTCAACATTCGATATTCCACTTTCAACATTCGTTTTCAACATTCAACATTCGTTTTCAACATTCGATTTTCAATTTTCAACATTCGTTTTCAACATTCAACATTCGTTTTCAACATTCAACATTCGTTTTCAACATTCAACATTCGTTTTCAACATTCGATTTTCAACTTTCAACATTCGATTTCAACATTCAACATTCGTTTTTAACATTCAACATTCTATTTTCAACTTTCAACATTCATTTTCAACTTTCAACATTCGATTTCAACATTCAACATTCGTTTTCAACATTCAACATTCGTTTTCAACATTCAACATTCGTTTTCAACATTCAACATTCGTTTTCAACATTCGATTTTCAACTTTCAACATTCGTTTTCAACATTCAACATTCGTTTTCAACATTCGATTTTCAACTTTCAACATTCGTTTTCAACATTTGATTTTCAACTTTCAACATTCGATTTCAACATTCAACATTCGTTTTCAACATTCGATTTTCAACTTTCAACAGTCGTTTTCAACATTCAACATTCGTTTTCAACATTCGATTTTCAACTTTCAACATTCGTTTTCAACATTCAACATTCGTTTTCAACATTCAACATTCGTTTTCAACATTCGATTTTCAACTTTCAACATTCGTTTTCAACATTCAACATTCGTTTACAATATTCAACATTCGTTTTCAACATTCAACATTCGTTTTCAACATTCGATTTTCAACTTTCAACATTCGTTTTCAACATTCGTTTTCAACAGTCAACATTCGTTTTCAACATTCGATTTTCAACTTTCAACATTCGTTTTCAACATTCAACATTCGTTTTCAACATTCGATTTTCAACTTTCAACATTCGTTTTCAACATTCGTTTTCAACATTCAACATTCGTTTTCAACAGTCAACATTCGTTTTCAACATTCGATATCAACTTTCAACATTCAACATTCGTTTTCAATATTCAACATTGGTTTTCAACATTCAACATTCGTTTTCAACATTCGATTTTTAACTTTCAACATTCGATTTCAACATTCATCATTCGTTTTCAACATTCAACATTCGTTTTCAACATTCGATTTTTAACTTTCAACATTCGATTTCAACATTCAACATTCGTTTTTAACATTCAACATTCGATTTTCAACTTTCAACATTCATTTTCAACTTTCAACATTCGTTTTCAACATTCGATTTTCAACTTTCAACATTCGTTTTCAACATTCAACATTCGTTTTCAACATTCGATTTTCAACTTTCAACATTCGTTTTCAACATTTGATTTTCAACTTTCAACATTCGATTTCCACATTCAACATTCGTTTTCAACATTCGATTTTCAACTTTCAACATTCGTTTTCAACATTCAACATTCGTTTTCAACATTCAACATTCGTTTTCAACATTCGATTTTCAACTTTCAACATTCGTTTTCAACATTCAACATTCGTTTTCAACATTCAACATTCGTTTTCAACATTCGATTTTCAACTTTCAACATTCGTTTTCAATATTCAACATTCGTTTTTAACATTCAACATTTGTTTTCAACATTCGATTTTCAACATTTTAAACATTCGATTTCAACATTCAACATTCAACATTTGTTTTCAACATTCAACATTCGTTTTCAATATTCAACATTCGTTTTCAACATTCAACATTCGTTTTCAACATTCGATTTTCAACTTTCAACATTCGTTTTCAACATTCGTTTTCAACATTCGTTTTCAACAGTCAACATTCGTTTTCAACATTCGATTTTCAACTTTCAACATTCGTTTTCAACATTCAACATTCGTTTTCAATTTTCAACATTCTTTTTCAACATTCAACATTCGTTTTCAACATTCGTTTTCAACATTCAACATTCGTTTTCAACATTCAACATTCGTTTTCAATATTCAACATTCGATTTTCAACTTTCAACATTCGTTTTCAACATTTGATTTTCAACTTTCAACATTCGATTTCAACATTCAACATTCGTTTTCAACATTCGATTTTCAACTTTCAACAGTCGTTTTCAACATTCAACATTCGTTTTCAACATTCGATTTTCAACTTTCAACATTCGTTTTCAACATTCAACATTAGTTTTCAACATTCGATTTTCAACTTTCAACATTCATTTTCAACATTCAACATTCGTTTTCAACATTCAACATTCGTTGTCAACATTCGATTTAAAACTTTCAACATTCATTTTTCAACATTCAATTTTCAACTTTCAACATTCGTTTTCAATATTCAACGTTCGTTTTCAACATTCAACATTCGTTTTCATCATTCGATTTATTCAACATTCCAACAATCACAATTTGTTTTCAAAAATTACCATTCTCAATATTGGATTTTGACATTCTTGTAATTGTATCATTCAACGCTTGACTTTAAGATTCAACATTTGTTTTGAACTACGGTGATAAAGTAATCTAAGACTTTCAAATTAAATTGTTTATATCTTTGATAAAGATTAATTTGTTACATTTAGATATTAAACAGATCACAAATTTAAATTGTACAATATAATATTACATAAAGATGGTACAAAAAAATAGATTGATTACAACATGACACTAACAAGGGAGGTAATTACTTTTTAAACTGACAAAAAAACTAGTACGTTAAACTTAAGAGTATATATAGATTCACAGGTCAGAGATTGTCAGATCAAAATTTTTTTAATCGGAGATTATGTCGACGGATCATATGCAAAAGTCTTTTTCAATCTAAACAATAAGGGTGCGTGATCTTTAGTCTTAAGTTTGGAGATGATCTAAGATGATAAGACATAACAGTGACTATCCTCTATTACTATTGTGGCTATTGTAAAATGGGTATAAATGGTCCGGTTCCGCTTATTTTTTCCCCCGCAAAAACAAATACAGGGCTGCCGGTTCCTTGCCGGTATTGTCGCAAAACGTTCTGCAAGTTCACATTTAAAACCGCGAGTAGCTTTCAATTTTTTTTCCATTCGGAGTCTATACAGTATGAATATTGGTCATTTGTGAAGGCTATATGGTCACTTAAATTAGAAGCTAGGTGTGGATGGCGTTTAAGTAATAGAGAATAGCGGGGATTGAATATTAGAGACAATGGAACAAAAATGAATAAAATAGAATAATGAGGTGTTCAAATATAAAGAGAATAAGTTAACTGGCAAAAAGTATGAAGAATAGAGAAAAATGGCTCACACCATAATTTAAAGAGTATATAGAGAAACATTATTAAGGGTTTCGCGGAACCCAGTGTCTAGCCTACTTATGCTGTTAATCGCAGGCTCAACAAAAGAGGAATAAAATCAATAAAAAATATTCCTCTTAATACTATCTTATTGATTCTAAGAAGCTTCTGTCCACGTTTGGTAAAAATACAGAATGTTTTAAAAACCTTAACTGCAGACTGCCTGTAATATAGACTGGAAGAAATACTAATATATAAAAAAGAAGATGTGGTATGATTGCCAATAAGACAACTATCCACAAAAGACCAAAATGACACAAACATTAACAACTATAGGTCACCGTACCGCCTTCAACAATGAGCAAAGCCCATACCACGTAGTCAGCTATAAAAGCCGAAAAGACAAAGTAAAACAATTCAAACGAGAAAACTAACGGCCTTATTTATGTAAAAAAATGAACGAAAAACAAATATGTAACACATAAACAAACGACAACGACTGCATTACAGGCTCCTGACTTGGGACAGGCACATACATAAATAATGTAAGTCCATTTATAAGTAAAATACAGATACACAGGTACAAAATTTTAACAAAATTTTCTTTTAGATACATTTTGTTCTAGCTTTTGATCATAAAAAAGCTTCTGTCCAATTTTGGTACAGGTCCAAAATAGTATAAGAAAGATTTTAAAATTTTAAACACTTTAACCACAGAGTGAATGTGTTCTTTCCTGGCATAAAATCTAAGTCCATTTAAAAGTAAAATGCACAAAAAAATGGATTTATTTGTCAACAAAATTTACTTCTGTCTTAGTTTGGTACAAACCCAGGATAGTTTAAGAAAGTTATTAAAATTTCAAAAACTTTAACCACAGAGTGAATGTAATGTTTCCTGGCAGAAAGACTAAGTCCATTCTTTTAAAAGTAAAATATGGAAAAAAAGAATTTTATTTTTCCAAAATTTACTTCTGGATACTATCTTATGATCATAAACAAACTTCTGTCCAAGTTTGGTATAGTATAGTTTAAGAAATTTATTAAAATTTCAAAAAACTTAAACCAAAGGGTGAATGCAATGTTTTCTGGCAGAAAAACTAAGTATATTTATAAGTAAAATACGGAAAAAATGGAATTTTATTTTTACAAAATTTACTTCTGCATACTATCTTATGAACATAAAAAAGCTTCTGTCCAAGTTTGGTAGAAATCCAGTTTAGTTTAAGAAAGTTATTGAAATTTCAAAAACTTTAACCACAGAGTGAGTATTTGTGGACGCCGCCGACGACACCGACGCAGACGCAGACGGAATGTAGGATCGCTATGACTCGCTTTTAAACTAAAGTCGAAGGCTCGACATAAATGGCCTAAAGTAAAACTATGGTTCTAGTATTACAGAATACAGAAACGAAAACCCCCACTTTGAAACAATTATACTAGTTGTCTAAAGCAACGACGTTGCGCACGATATTGGTGTCATTTTGGAAATATGGGTTAGATGGCGGTTATTAAAATTCAAGCTCTTATCCTTTACAATAAATAGCCATGTTATGCATATCATTCGAAAGGAAATAAACCATAGAAATCAATGAAATAGATGAATTTGTGCTTTGTCTATTTTCTAATGAAAACAAATGCTCATTTCGATGCCTATAACGTCATTTTAAGGGTGTCCCGCTGTTACAATTTTGTTTTATGCGCGTCTTTGAAATCCAAGCGCGGATTCATTAGTAAGTAGAATGGTTTAAAATTTTACAACTATATTGTATACATTTAACCTTAAATGAAGTAATAGACGTTTTTAACTATAAGA
Organism: Mytilus edulis; assembly: GCF_963676685.1. Classification (NCBI taxonomy): domain Eukaryota; kingdom Metazoa; phylum Mollusca; class Bivalvia; order Mytilida; family Mytilidae; genus Mytilus; species Mytilus edulis. The sequence goes on from NC_092356.1 coordinate 60,416,875, forward strand.
GGAGGAAGATCGTCAGAAAAAATAAATAAAAAAGAGAAAAATGTCCCAATTTTCTGCTCAACCCGTAAAAAACTTTGGTATTAAAAGATTCGAAGCTTTACACATGAATGAAAATTCTCACAATAAATCTTTTGAGAAAAAGTACTCCTTAGTCGTGAAAATTTCAGTAAAATGTGCAATCATTTTTTTTTTTGTGTCACATCGACTCATTTAACAAAAAGTTTTATCAGAGAAATACTCGTATGTCATAAAATTTCAGTATAGCTAACGATTATTTTTTTTTTACCTACTGTGAGTACATCTACAAATGTACCTAGCAATATGTGTATGAAAAAAAAGGGTAATTACATTTAGTAGTAGTGTGACAGAATGAAGTTTAACCATAATTTCGTTTTTGACTGGTAACCGATCGTATAAATACGCGGATATATATCATCGAGTACAAAATAACATAATAATTATCTTATCGCTTGTTATAAATTCATATCTGCAATGAATACTAATAAGAACGGAAATTAATAATACATACATATTGTGTCGTTAGAAATATTTATATGCATTAAAATCTATGCACACGTACAAAAGAAATGTGTTAACGCATGCGGAAGAATATCACAAGAAAGTTTTGTTGGAAATTATGAATGTCTTCTCAAATCCAATATATTGGAAAAATCGAATTGTGATAGAAGAGTGTCCACCATGCATGTGTACTGCACTTTTATTAGAATCGTAGAATAGAATGTTATACCATGAAAATTATACATGCATGTAACTGCTATATACAAATATTAATATAATATAAATATAAACAACACATCAGATTAAACTGATTTGTATCACCACAATGTAATAGATATTAAAGCAGTGAGGTTGAATTCCCTGTCATTAATTTTATTCATCATCCACGCACGAACTTGTCTTATAAAAACATATATATCTGTACATAAATCTCAGTTTCAGGTATAGAAATGTGATTTTTTTCTGAGACAACTGCTTGTGACCATCAACAAGAACTTGCGGTCATCCGATGTTCGGTACTTCAGTACGTTGATACTACTTGTAAAACAATGTAAATACGAATATAGAAACCAAAGAGATTGAAACCGAAAACATAAAAAAAAATCAGTTCGGAAACGTTTTTTTTTTTAAGTCAAAGAAGATTTAGTGTAAACCGATATACTCTGTTATATGTTGAAAATGGAAGCGCTAGCTGAACCAAAAATAACCAATAGTATATAAAAAGTGCATGGAATGTATTCTTGGTCCATAGTTGTTAGCTTGAGAAAAAACCTTGATCCATGTAAACATGCACATATAGCAATTACTTAAAATACACATCTAGTAAAATGAAAATAATTGTATAAAATCGTGGTTGATATTAAGATTGTGGTCTTACTTATACGTTAAAATGAATAATATGCATTATAATGTAAGTATAAGTCACTGTTTTTAAAAGGTTATAAGCAAAGACAGCCAATGTGATATGTTGTAAGCACGCTCGTCCTAAGAGTAAAGAGATTCGCCTCAGACTTGTCCTGCATTTGTTTCACTCATAGTATCAAACTAAGTTTTAATGTTTTAAAACATTTTGAAGATACAAAAACGCCAAAAAATATGTACAAAATAGACTCTTTCGTTCGTTTCTTTTACAAAAATTAGGCAGTTAGTTTTCACGTCTGAACTGTTATACGTTGTCATTTCGGGGCCTTTTATAGCAGACTATGCGATATGGGCTTTGCTTTTGAAGGCCGTACAGTGACCTATAGTTATTAATTTCTGTGTCATTTTGGTCTCTTGTAGAGAGATGTCTCATTGACAATAATACCATATCTTCTTTTTATATATTTCAATCATTTAACAAGACATCAAATTGTTATTTTGTGTTATTCTTGCATCTATAATTCTTCTCAAACAATTAAAATATTTTCAGTTCAAATTCAATGGAATTTTGTATTTGCACCGGCTTGAAAAAATAAAACCATATAAAGAAGCAACTTCGAAAATCTCTGTACTTAAAGCGGCATTTCACATGAGTAAACTATAAGATCAACGTTTGAAATTTTCCGTGAAACAACGTCAAAATCGTTGTTTTATTAGAAACGTCGTGTAACGCTAAGTGGCACCAATACCGTGCGTAACGTCCTCGTTATTTTGTCCCTGGTAGATTGTTATTGGTTTTCATACGTTTTTTTCTTTATTCATCTCTATTATAAATAAGTACGTGAGCTTTCATAATATGTTAACATATGGTTACTGAAGTTCTTTTGGGTCCTTGTTACAAAATGTATAAAGTTTATTAATAAACTCATCATAGATATTCATTGCGTCCGAAGCATTTTTCGGGCGGGGAAAACAACAGTATATTTCACCTATTGGTACTTTAGCGGAACTATTTCCTTGTGCGTGTTTTGTTTTCTATACATCAGGTTTTAGAACCTGTCTATCCCCCGCCTTTCCCGCGCAAAATATCATAATAAAACACATAATCATAGCCAATAGTTTATTCTTAACCCAGACTAGAAAACATGCCTTTAAACATAGCCACTCACAAACAAAATATATTAAAAGCAATTTTGTTTACACTTTTTTATTTTTATGTTGTTTTAGAATATAAATTTGACTTGAATTTATATGAGTATAATACATATACATGTACATGTATATACCAATCTAAGTTAGTGTATATCTTGTTTCTCGTCTTACTTTACAGTAGAGCTACTTTGATAGATCAGGTTGACTGATAAACTGTCTATATAAAGTAATGGGACAATGCATGGAATGAAGACATCACCAAGTCACCGTATGCAACATTTAAAAAGACATCCTGAGCTTATCATATAGTCATCACCTACCCACCAACACGGTGTGGGCTCTGGTTTCCGCGTATTTATAGATTATAGATCGGTTACAAGTCCAACACGCAAGTTACGTAAAGGAAAGCTCTCTGACTCGCAACAATAGACCGGAATGACTTTACGATCATCCGCTGTAAAAGGGACAAAAAAATACAGATCCGAGAGTAATCGCAGTTACTGACAGCTAGTTCAAAGCCAATAAAAACTAATACAAAAATCATGTATCTGTCAATCAGTGCAAATCCACATCCAGTGGTTTTAGTATAAAGACGTTGTTAACAATAAGAGAAGCATAGGTAACAACAGATTGTAGCACCTTGATGTGTAAAACAATAATATTTAATATGGTTTTAAGTTACTGATAACAAAATTACTATTCATACCAATGAGAACAATATTCAAAAAATATTTTTATAGTGTTTGATTGGTATTGAAAGGACTGCTAAGTTTGCTGCCCTGATCATTTTTAATTTACATGCATTCAGTTTCTTTTACATTATTATTGATAAATACTACATTGCAGAAGAAGTGGCAATATATCTTTAAGTGAAAGATATTGTTTGTGACCTTAGGGAAATTTATTTGGATATGCCGATTATGGTCTCATTGAGATTTACCAGACCTTCATTCAATATCAGCACATTTTTTACGTTCCATTTATGGACTTTATGCTGTTCGTTCTGTGCGTCCGCTCGTTCTTCCGTTCATCGGCCTGTTTGGCTTCAGGTTAAAGTTTTTTGGTAAAGGTAGTTTTTGATGAAGTTGCAGTCTAATCAATTTGAAACACAGTACACATATTCCATATTACAAATTGTGACTTGGATGGAGAGTTGTCTCATTGGCACTCATAACACACCTTCTTATATCTATATAATCTTTTGATCGGTTTAATTGGGGTCTTGAGCTGGCATGTCAGTTACTGCTAGTAGTTTAATTTATGAATTAGTTTCATTTTGCGTAGTTTTTTTGTTGGTACCTATTCCGACATCGGACTAGGATTTCTTTTAAACTGAGTGTTACTGTGCAAATTGTTGTGTGTTTGTTTATTCTACATTGGCTAGCTATAGTTGTATAGTTGTATAGTAGGAGGATTTAGATCTCACAAAGTATGTTTAACCCCGCCGCAATTTTTGCGCATGTCCCAAGTCAGGAGACTCTGGCCTTTGTTAGTTGTTTTATGGTGTTTTTTTATTTATTTTATTTTAGTTTAGTGTAGACCTATTGGTGGCCTTCGGTTGTTTTCTGTTTTCTGCTCTTTGGTTTGGCTGTTGTCTCTTTGCCACATTCTTTATTTCCATTCTCAATTGTATTAATTGAATAATTGATTAGTTGATTGCTTGATTTGTTAATTGATTGCTTGCTTGATTGATTGATTGATTGCGGGATTTGCTCATTGTACTACAAACAAAAGTAATTATCATTTGAGAATCCTTTATTTGTATTGTAGTCTTCATTTAACCAATGAAACTCTACATTTACTTTTGCCTTAGAATTATATTATGACTGTCTGGTAACTATATATAAGACATGCAAGAATGTGAAATATAAAAACTTATTTGGCCTTCAATAACTTCTTTGTTCAGTTATATTTCGAATTTGACATTGTTTTTACAAACTACCATTATAAATTTCCAGGAAATGTTCTGCATAAAACCAGCACATTGACGTAATTTTCCAAACATTTATTGTAGCCCAATAATTTTATAAGGTGTTGCAACATGTAATTGTAAGGACGTTACAGCCGATTCAGTGAGTGTGTAGGCAAATGTGGTATTATTGGTTAGATTGCTTGCTATATTGTAGCTGTATGGTGAAGTCATTATTAGGTTAGGCAAACTACCCTCCATTAAGAGTAGACTGTTCCGACATATAACCAATTAAACTGCCTGTAGGACTAGGCTACTTCCACAGAAGGGTAGTATACCTTACCTAAAAATGACTTCACGGTTTAACAAGAAAGGTAACCAATGATATTACCTTTGCCTACACACTCAATGCAATCGGCTGCAATGAAAATGCGGAGTTTGTAAGACTAGGCTTAACCAGCCCGTCGGCAGGATCCAGCTTTCAAAGATATATAAACACAAATTTTGCATAAGACTCAAACGTACTTCAAATGTTTTTATTAATAAATAACCACTATATCACCAGTTAAGTAGTCAAAGACACCATTTAATATATTTTTTTTTTAAATTTCATTTATGGTTCATTAGTTATATCACTGGTATTAAAGAGATAATAGTAACTGCAATTACGATTATCCCAATATGGCGACGGTAGATATAGGTAAAATCTTTACACTCATTTTTCTTAAATGTAGCATGCTTTTGTCAATAGTTACTCAGCTGCAAGGTTTATCTATACCATTACATCATATTTGAATCGTAACGGTGCACTGGAATCGTCTGAGCGCTTTGAAAATTGCCGTTGAAAAATTCGGTATGATAATCGTAACTCTATGGTATTTTTCTTCTTTGATAATCGTAATTTTCTTTATCGGATAATAGTAACTGAAACATAATAAATGTGTCTTTCAGCATTTCAATGGTATTTTGTGTGTTAAAAATGCAAATGTCAAGTTTAACGATGACATAAACGCATATAAAAATAAATGAAGAAACTTACAGGTTAAAGGACAAATTTACGTATATATATATATACAATTAATCGAACATCTATAAATGTGTTAAACTTTTATTCCAACTTCATGTAGTTGTAGCTACAAACATATTTGATGCCCCATCAATCAATATGTTACACTGTCCCTCAACTCTTGTATAGATTAAGCTACAAAAATATTTTTTTGTCATGCATCCAATTTCACCTTGAGAGATGCACACGCCTGATGAAGCTAATTTGTTTAGCGAAATATTGCGTATTTCTATTTAACATCTAATAGAACTTTTTAATGTATTAATTAGTGTGTTTAAGTTATATTCTTAGACATTTATATAATTTTAATTCAGTAACTGTATCAGTTTATTTTCACAAACTGATCCACGCTCAGATAGATTGAATGTTGATTGTTGCTATTTTTAGACATTATATATATATATATTAAAAATTAAATACACAAAAAGAGTTTTAAAAGCAGCATTGTCTAGCGCTTTCATCCATCTTGGGACTTTTCAAGACTATGAACGTCGTTATGAACGTCGTTATGGGGAACACATTAGTATTATGACGTAACGTCATTGTTCGTAAAATATTAGTAGTATGACGCAACGTTATTGTTCATGTAACTACTAAGCATTAAGCTTGGCGTCAAACACTTTTATAAATTTTTAAAACTCTTTTTGTGTATTTAATTTTTAATATATAATTCTGTACACCGCTTGAAAAGAAACTTTTTTTGTATATATATATATATATATATGTACAGTCATGGGACTAAAGTGAGTTCCCAGTAAAAAAAAAGTCCTATCATTTCAACTTGTATATCTATTTATAACTGACAACAATATGCATAACCTTTTAGTTTAAACATATTTTACTTGCAAAAGTAGCAAAAGGGATTGGACACAAGTTATAACAACATTAGAGACGTCCTCTCCCAATATAAATATAAACACAAAGTACATTAGATAATGGCGAGAAAAAAAACACAACATAGTAGTAATGCATGTAATACATACTTCAAACAAAAATTAGAAATAAAAAGAAAAAAGAAAAAAAAATACAATATAATAAGGAATAATAATGAAACAACTAGACTGAAGTGAAAGGTTGTAAAGTAGAAATTTAGAATGTTAATTGACTGCTTTAAATCTTTGTGTTATTCTGATATAAGATTGTACGGACTCAAAATGTCTTTGTTTTGCTGAAAAGAAAGGTCACCGTCACCAGCTAAAAGAAGCTCAATGGATATAGCATAACTTTCTAATTTTAAAAACAGTATTTCTCTGGCTTCGTTGTGAAGAGCGCACTGTAAAAAATAGTGTATACTATCCTCAACAGGGTGGCCACAGCTGCATGCGGGACTGGGTTTAATATTAACACGATGTAAATCTGAATTTAAAGAACTGCACATATTTCTCAAACGTGTATGAATGATATTAATTTTCTATCCCCACAACTAAAATAGGAAGGTGGCTGTATCAATTTGGACTTCATCTTTCGTTTAAAAATATTTATGTTTTGGACGTACGTATGTCGGGGGGAAGGCTATTCCATTCAAAAGTAGTGGATGGGAAAAAGGATTTTCTAGTTATGTCTAGTCTATAACCGGGTACTACATAATTATTACTGTTTCGCAAATCGTAGTAAGATACTTGACCAACAAGCGGGGGCATTAAATCACAGAGATAATCAGGGGCAGTCTCATTATGTATAGAATAGAACATATTGGGCATTCTGGATTTTCTTCTGTTCACAAGCAATTGCCAGCCAGTTTCAAAATATATAGCTTCCCGACTAGCAAACACGGGCAACCCAGTTACTAACCTCCCTGCTTCTAACTGAACATGTTCTAAATTGTCGGCTTCTTGTAGAGTACAACCATCCCATAACTCACATGCATATTCCATAACGGGTCTTATAAAAGTTAAATATATACGAGCAAGATAATTTCTATTCAATACATATTTCAATTTTTTAAGAACATTTAATCTCGTGCTTGCACACTTTAAAATATTTTCTATATGTGTATGGAATTTATCATTGGAATCAAAAGTAATCCCTAAGTGTTTATGACAGAAGACAAATTCTACTAATTGGTTTTGAAATTCTATTTCAATATCATCTGGGGAAGTATGGCAGGAGAATATCATAGCCTTTGTCTTATTAGGGTTAAAGTTAAAAGGATTTAAAATCTACAATTTTAAAGCCCGTTATCCATTGGGTACAAACTGGAAGATTTTAATTTGGGCAGGTGGTGGTTCACTGTTGGGTATTTAACATTTGTGTTGATTAGTTTGATCGCAACCTCGCTTTGGTCTTTTCGAAATACGTCGGCAAGATTGCAGCAGACGAAAATTGGACGAGAAAATAATCTTCTTAAAAAAGTTGAAATAACACCTGAAATAGGTTTGATAAAGGGCTATAAGTTTATTTTGATATACGATAAAGACGGATTGATATCGATTTAATCCCGATGTCTTGAAATTTTAGTTAAAAACGACATTTAAAAACATACAAAAATTTAATGTGCAAATGAAGGTCGAATTTAAGTAAACGGTCACAGCCAAAAATAAATCAAACCAAGATTGTGTTAGACATTATATTTTTATGCAATTTGAAAATGTGAAGGAATTTATAACTGTTATTGCCGTACTTTCAAATCAACCAAATATTTTCACAATGAAATTTTGAAATAGCTTATTGTCAGCATATAAATTGATGCAGTCGATAACTTAGTTCATCTAAATACAGGACAAAAATGAGCAAAAAGTTGAGTGTTTCGACTCTATTTATTGACAAACTTGTAATGACAAACTTCCGGTTAACGGTGGGCATAAAAACCGGAACCGGCTTTGATAAACTCGTATGTTTCGGATTTGCACAAATGGCAAAACAATCATTTTAGTAAGTAGTAATTGATTCTTAGTTTATATATCCTGAGAATAACACGAAAGAGCAAACTATAGGCATATAATCGGAGAGAGATTTGTGAAATACGTATGTTTTTGGATATTCACTTTTAATATTTTATATATATATATATAAGGTAAAGCACATGTATTTATTTGAATGAAGATAACACATACACTTTAAGTTTCAGATCATGTATAGGAGGTCCGGCAGAAAAAGGGTGCCGACAAGCAGAGCAAATAATGGAGGCGCAGCGGCTGCTGCAAAGAAGTCGAAACAGCAACAGGAAGAGGCGACTGCTAATATTGCAGATAGATTACCTAGGAATTTACCTAGAACAAGTGAAACACCACCTGTACAGCTCGGCTCAAACACAGTGACAACTAATGTACTACCACACAGTCCAATAATGATCCCAGCAACACTGCCAGCAGAAACAATTTACCCTGCTCCAGGTAATACAACATTACACCAACCCCTAATTAACACAGGTTATGCCTTACCCATTGAAACGGTTAAGGCGTCAGATGACATAGCGCGAAACGTATCGCAAAATGTCCAACAAAAAGTAATAAATGGGGAATATGTAGATATGGGCAGTTTGTTAAATAATTCACAAAACATAACAGGAGTGAATCAAACACTTACATTTAATCAGGGACAGATTATATTACAACCTAAGCAACAGGATACAAGAATTAACACAATAGGTATATGGACGGATGCCTTTTTAATATATATCAGTATTTATTGTACTATACATACATCTCAGTTCCAAGAACTGTTGAAGTATATGCAAACTGTCAGGTTAGGGGCTAAACGCTATGCAGGTTTAGGATGGAAATTGTATGATGAACAGTTTAGACTACGTAGATCACAGGAGCCTGCTGGGTCCTGGTCTGTCATAGACACTGAGCTATGGTTATTGTATATGCAACCAGCAGGTCCAATTAATGGGCCAGAGTTCAATATTGCACAAAAACCAACAAACAATTTTCTTAAATGCTATGCATATAATTATAATGGGACGACGTGCACCCAACAATATTGCACATACAAACATGCTTGTTTAAAATGCAGTGGGGTACATCCGGTTATATATTGCACTAATAGCAAAGTGACTAACTCTAATAATCCTCAGTCACCTGGGATTGTTCAGAGATTCAGATCAGCCCGGCCTCAAGCACCACAAAAAACAGCATCTAATTTTCAACCCTTTGCACCTAGGCAAATGCAAAATAACACAAGATTCCGTTCTCCTGGAGCATTTATGGGACAAAGGCAAAACCCCAGTCAAAATTAAATCTTTAAGAGAATTACTGTCAAATTATGAAAACAAAACTGATGCATCAATGTTATTATTGGGATTTATAGAGGGGTTTAGATTAAACTATACTGGTCCAAGGATCTCGAGTTTTGCAAGCAATCTCATTTCGGCAGAAGTTCACAAAACTGAAACGAATTTAAAATTACAAAAAGAAGTGCATCTTGGTAGAATGTTGGGCCCATTTTCAAAAATACCAATTTCAACTTTAAGAATATCTCCTATTGGAGTAGTTTCAAAAAATGACGGTGGATGGCGTCTTATAACTCACTTGTCATATCCTCTAAACTGGAGTGTGAATGATTTCATTGATCCAGAAATTTGTAAAGTAAAGTATTCTTCTTTTGATAAAGTGGTTGGGATGATCTCTGAATTAGGAAATAACGTGCTTTGCGCAAAAATGGACATTAGTCAGGCCTTTAGAATTTTATTGGTTCACCCAGCTGATTTTGACCTTCTGGGAATTTTCTTTGATGGGAAATATTATATTAATAAATGTCTGCCTGAAGGCTGTTCTATATCATGTGCCCTCTTTGAAAAATTTGCCACTTTTTTGCATAAAACAGTTGCATTGAAAGCTGGCATTGAGACTTTAGACCACTATTTGGATGACTTTTTCTTTGCTGGTGAAAGTTCAACGGATAATTGTACCATTTTGATGGACACTTTTAATGAAGTATGTAGGCAGCTAGGTGTTCCACTAGCAGAGAATAAAACAGTAGGTCCTACCACATGTATCACATTTTTAGGCCTTGAAATTGACACAGTACTTATGTTGGTTAGAATCCCCCCTGAAAAACTGGATAAACTTAAATTTATGCTTGATCAGGTCTTGTCGAAAAAAAAATGGCACTGAAGGAACTTGAATCAATTACTGGTTTAATGGCATTTTGTTCAAGGGCTATTATATCAGCCCGTGCTTTTATTCGTCGTTTTTACGATTTGATAGCTTCAGTTAAGAATGGAAAGCCTTATTATACTGTCAGATTGAATTCAGAGGTCAAAGCAGATGCTAGAGTTTGGCTAAATTTTCTAGATCAATTCAATGGTCAGTGTTATTTTCCTGATAGATTTTGGTCGACTAATGAAAGTCTGGATTTATTCACTGATAGTGCAGGTAATGTTTTATTAGGTTGTGGAGCTTATTTTCAAGGTCACTGGGTACAATACCAGTGGCCAAGTAGTTGGGCTGATACTAGCATTTTATTGGATATAACATGTTTGGAGCTTATTCCCATCGTGCTGTCGTTCATGATATGGGGTCGTTCATTTAGAAATAAAAAGATTCTGTTGAGAATAGATAATCAGGCATTAGTAAGCATTGTGAACAAAAGAACATCAAAATCAAAGAGAGTTATGATATTGATAAGACAACTAGTTTTTCTCACTATGAACAATAACATACAATTTAGGGCACAACATATTGAGGGTGAGCATAATGCAATCGCAGATGCTCTTTCTCGATTTCCGGAACAACGTTTTATGGACTTGGTCCCGAATGCAGACAGTTCTCCAGCAGCAATCCCACAAGAATTCCTGTCGATGATTTCAGAACTGAAATGAATCATTTACTTATAAATTCATTAGCACCCAGTACACAGAAAGCATATTTGCATAGCATGGACATATTTGTTAAATTCAGAGAAAATCATGGTTTTTCTGATGTCTGGCCTATTCCGCTTGCTGACTTGACATCATTCATTGTTTATATGTTTAGAAAGAAATTGTCCCACTCAACAGTATCTGGCTATATTTCAGGCTTCAGTTACTTTAATAAAATCAACAATTTAGAAGACAATACACAGAAATTTGTTGTCAGAAAATTGATTGAAGGAATAAAAAGGTTGGGGGGGCAAAAATCAAAAGGACACTAGATTACCCATAACGAGAGATATATTGGAAAAATTATTGAGGTCACTGGCGGTGATTTGCAAAAACGGGTATGAGACAAAACTGTTTATGGCTTCATTTTCGCTAGCCTTTCATGGTTTTATGAGAGTAGGTGAAATAACAGTTGATTGTAAAAATAAGCAGATGCATACTGTAAAATTTGAAAATATAAAGCTTTGTGATGCAAGATTAGAGGTTTTATTGACGTCATCTAAAACTGATCAGTTTGGTTCTGGAACAACAATGGTTATTTCTAAGCAGAAAAACAAAAATGTATGTCCAGTACAAATAATGGCTAATTTTATTAAAGTTCGCCCACCTTATCTGGGACCTTTATTTTGTCATTTTGATGGATCCCCCCTTACAAGATACCAGTTTTCAGCATTATTAAAAAGGTCTCTGTCAGTAATTGGTATAGAAAACAATGGATTTAAGTCCCATTCCTTTAGAATTGGCATGGCAACAACATGCGCATTAGAAGGTATTTCTGATGAACAAATTAAAGAAATGGGACGTTGGAAGTCACAGGCCTTTTTGCGTTACATTAGGATTTAAATGCCTGAACATCATATATGTACATTTATTTGTGTAAATATGTTTCTATATTTGCTTATTTTGTAATGCAGTCTTGAGCTGGCATTTAAATAATATTGTATTATGTAAATAAATGGTATGTCCTGCATCAATATAAGCAAGTAATAATTGCTTTCTAAGAATTGCAGGACATGCTACAGTTTGGATCGTTGGATCCTCGATTATTAAGCATGCCTTTGGGGAAGCCAGAGGAAGACCGGGAGGGGTAAACTTGGGGCTGCAGAGGATGGGAGTAAATATTTGGTGGCAGGGAAAATGTGGAGGTAAAGTGCTGGACATGAAACAACAAATAAGAACCATGTTAAAATATGAAGATCCGCCAACTATATTAGTTTTACATATTGGAGGCAATGATATAGGGGAAAAAAGTTCAAAAACTCTTTGTGAACTAATAAGGAAACAGTTCAGTTGGATGCGTCAACTGATGTTGGACACAGTTTTTGTCTGGTATTCAAATTATTCCGAGATCAAGTTGGCGTTACTCTGACAATATTAATGCCATGGAAAAATGTAGAATGAGGGTTAATACCTCTATAGCATCATTTTTAACCAAAACAGATGGTTGTTACCTCCGTTACCCTGATATAAAGGCTAATGAATTATTCTTAATGAAAGAGGGAGTGCATTTGACGTCTTTGGGAAATAACATTTTTAGCTCACCTGGCCCGAAGGGCCAAGTGAGCTTTTCTCACCACTTGGCGTCCGTCGTCCGTCGTCGTCGTCGTTAACAATTTACATTTTGAACTTCTTCTAGAGAACCACTGAATGGAATGGAACCAAACATGGCATGAATGTTCCTTATGAGGTGCTGACCAAGTGTTGTTACTTTGTAGCCGATCCATCATCCAAGATGGCCGCCAGCAGGGGACTTAGTTTAACATAGGACGCTATGGGAAATGAATACAAATGACTTCTTTTAGAGAACCACTGAATAGAATGAAACCAAACATGGCATGAATGTTCCTTATGAGGTGCTGACCAAGTGTTGTTATTTTGTTGTTGATCCATCATCCAAGATGGCCGCCAGCCGGGGACTTAGTTTAACATAGGACCCTATGGGAAATGCATACAAATGACTTCTTTTAGAGAACCACTGAATGGAATAAAACTAAACATAGCATGAATGTTCCTTATGGGGTGCTGACCAAGTGTTGTTACTTTGTAGCCGATCCATCATCCAAGATGGCCGCCAGCGGGGGACTTAGATTAACATAGGACCCTATGGGAAATGCATACAAATGACTTCTTTTAGAGAACCACTGAATGGAATGAAACCAAACATGGCATGAATGTTCCTTATGAGGTGCTGACCAAGTGCTGTTACTTTGTTGCTGATCCATCATCCAAGATGGCCGCCAGTCGGGGACTTAGTTTAACATAGGACCCTATGGGAAATGCATACAAATGACTTCTTTTAGAGAACCACTGAATGGAATAAAACCAAACATAGCATGAATGTTCCTTATGGGGTGCTGACCAAGTGTTGTTACTTTGTAGCCGATCCATCATCCAAGATGGCCGCCAGCGGGGGACTTAGTTTAACATAGGACCCTATGGGAAATGCATACAAATGACTTCTTTTAGAGAACTACTGAATGGAATAAAACCAAACATTGCATGAATGTTCCTTATGAGGTGCTGACCAAGTGTTGTTACTTTGTAGCCGATCCATCATCCAAGATGGCCGCCAGCAGGGGACTTAGTTTAACATAGGACCCTATTGGAAATGCATACAAATGACTTCTAATAGAGAACCACTGAATGGAATAAAACCAAACATGGCATGAATGTTCCTTATGAGGTGCTGACCAAGTGTTGTTACTTTGTAGCCGATCCGTCATCCAAGATGGCCGCCAGTGGGGGACTTTTGAATGAAATTAAACATGTTCCTTTCCTTATAAATGAGGTTGTGTTGTCACTTTTAGCCAAATTTTATATTTTTTTATATGATTTCAAAAACCCAAGTAGAATCAGGTGAGCGATACAGGCTCTTGAGAGCCTCTAGTTTTGAATACCCTCCAGGGAGGATTAGAAATGATCATCAGGAATCTTGGCATTAATTTAACCTTCCCCGACTGTAATTAGATACAACTGTTATGTTAACATTTTATATCTGACGTTTCAAGTAAGTTACTAGGAAGTAACTTGAAAGTTAATATATTAAATTGTATTTGGCACAGCTTCGCGCAGCTACACCCCCTCTTTTCAGTGGCGGTTGTCCAATCAGATCAAGTTGTTACCCTGATCTTATCGGACAATTTGGCACATTTCGCTGCGCTGGATTTAACATTCATATATTCAGTGAACAGTAATGATAGCCTCTGATTACCAGGGCTCATCAGTCAACTTCTCGTACCAGACATATTACTTAAATATATTTATATTAGTGGTCTGCCATAATTTGCGGTAGCCACATTATAATTTACATATATATTAAATACAGACATTGATAAATATATTTCAGAGCAAGATTGCCAATTTAAATACATATTATATATCATATATGTTATATTTTATTCAAGATAAAGCTGTGGCCAAATACTGCCAAAACCTTATTATCTATTTGTTATGTTTTGGGCCTCGAGGATAAAAGGATTTAAAATCTACAATTTTAAATCTACAATTTTAAAGCCCGTTATCCATTGGGTACAAACTGGAAGATTTTAATTTGGGCAGGTGGTGGTTCACTGTTGGGTATTTAACATTTCTGTTGATTAGTTTGATCGCAACCTCGCTTTGGTCTTTTCGAAATACGTCGGCAAGATTGCAGCAGACGAAAATTGGACGAGAAAATAATCTTCTTAATAAGCCAATCTTTAGACCATACTGAAATTTGTTTTAAATCGCTGTTTAAGACATCCTCTATAGTGTAAGGGTTATTGCTGGAATAAGAAAGAGATGTATCATCAGCAAACAATCGAGTTAGACTTGTCAAATTATCAGCTATGTCATTTACACAAATAAGAAATAGTAGGGGACCTAATACAGAGCCTTGCGGAACTCCTGCATTAGTATTATCAAAAGGCGAATAGGCATTTGAAACGAAAACGCTTTGTTTTCTATTTGAAATATAACTTTCAAACCATTTATACAGATTTCCACCAATACCATACGCTTTTAGTTTTATTAAGAGGCCACTATGCCATACCCTATCAAAAGCTTTCGAGGTATCACATAATATAAGAGATGTTATACAGCGATCATCAAGTGACATGCATATCCTATAATAAATTTCTATTAGCTGGTGAACCTTTTGATATATACATGTACCTGTTAAAGATACGAAAAATGAAGCAGCTGTCGAGACAGCTATTGTGGTAAGTACATATTTAGATTATTTTCAAAGTTTCAATGTTGTGTGCGCGTTTAAGTCCGGTTTTTTTTAGGGGGGAGGGGGAGGGGGGATTAGCTATATCCCATATCCCAAAAGTGCAATCCTTTCAATTCATTGCTCAAAATGAAAGTCACGTATACCACATTTTCATATGTCATATATATGTTTTGCCTCCAATATCACGTTTATATTAAAATTCTGCGCGAAATGAACAAAAGTTTCCGTCAATAACTTTATAACTGCATTATCGGATTTAACAGTTGATACCTTTATCGGTAGATATGAGTGTACATATTTCCCTTTTCCTTATAATTCAATAAATATAGCCGTCCATTTTTTCCCCTTTGATTCCCTTTTTTCTATTTTATACTGATATAATATATGATTTTAAAAATTTACTTCAAATGTTTTGATCAAATACCCATGTATTTTAGGACGTTTCTTTAAACAGTGTGTATGGTAAAGGATCTAAAATAGATACAGTTTATTGTTACTATTGTTTATTGTTACTTTTGTTTATTGTTACTTTTGTTTATAGTTACTTTTGTTTTTTGTTTTTTTTAGCCTTAGACTACCTATAGTCTTAATACGAAGCACTTGACGGACTGAAAAAAACACACACAAATATGTATATTGATAAATTACATCAGAAGGCATAACATGTACAACATCACAGTCGGAACTTGTTTAATTACAAAGATTTTTATAGATTTTACAACAAATATTTTGTGCTTCAGAAAAATACATGACAATTAGGTTAGGCTAATTTTTGTTTTCATTTAATAGAAAATAACTTATTGTATGGCAAGTATGCAAATACAAAAATGTTCCTTGTTTAGTACCTTCAATATTTGTCTCTACAATATCTTCCATGCATATGTATGCATCATACTTTTCATATACCGAGTATTTATGAATTTTTGAATTAGTTTGTTTCTAATATTGCGGAATATGCGTTATTTTATTCTCCACTTTGCAGTCATTCTTTGAATAAGTATTCCTTGTAAGACAATTTAAAGCCACATCAACTTCAATTCTTCATTTTCGGGCTTTTGGCCAAGCTATAAGAGAACACAAATCCATGTTTGTCAAAGAACTCCACGTTACTTAATTTCATAATACACAAAAAATCCCAACCTTTCTCTATTCTTATATAGCATTAACTGTTTAAAGGATGTCATATTGTTATAATTCAAAATTAAATTTGTGTTGTTTATAGTTATTTTCTGAGATATCGAAATTTCAGTGACAGTCATGAAGTAGCTAAAATGCCAAAAAAATATGGTATGATTAACAACGAGACAACTTTCCACAAGAGACCAACATGACTCAGATATTAACAAAAATAGGTCACCGTACGGCCTTCAACAATGAGCAAAGCCCATACGGCATAGACAGCTATAAAAGGCTCCGAAATGAAAATGTAAAACACTTTAGACGAGAAAACTAACGGCATTATTTATTAAAAAAACTAAATTTTATGATATACTAGTATATGTAGATATAGGAAGATGTGGTGTGAGTGCCAATGAGACATGCAACTCTCTATCCAAATAACAATTTATAAAAAGGTAAACCATTATAGGTCAATGTACGGCCTTCAACACGGAGCCTTGGCTCACACCGAACAACAAGCTATAAAGGGCCCCAAAATTACTAGTGTAAAAAAACAATAGCATAACATCACAACATAGAAAAACACACGTTAAAATATCAATTGGCAGACTTAACTCAATCGAAAAACATAAATTAATACACATATGTAGCTGTTTTCCTAAGAACTGTTAATAATATATGCATAAAAAGAAATGTCATAAGATGTTGGAAAGTTTCGTAAATAATTCATCGACATAACTTCATTATATGCTATTAGATATATGTTTTAAGTGTCAATATCAATAAAACACTTTCCAGTTACGATTATCTTTCCATTTTTAAATACCATAATTACGATTATCTTTTTTTCCGAGTTACGATTATCATCCCGAATTTTTCGACGGCAATTTTCAAAGCGCTTAGACTAATCCAGTGCACCTTTACGATTCAAATATGATGCACTGGTATAGATAAACCTTGCAGCTGAGTAACTATTGACAAAAGCATGCTACATTTAAGAAAAATGAGTGTAAAGATTTTACCTATATCTACCGTCGCCATATTGGGATAATCGTAATTTCAGTTACTATTATCTCTTTAATACCAGTGTATATACAGGTAATATAAACCGCTTTCAGTATTTTATACAGCGTGCAGCACGCTTTATATTTTAAAGAGTCAACAATTTTGTGTGTTTACAGAATCGTAAATAGTTATGATTATTTTTAAAAGATGACAAATTGCTCTATTCTATGAAATATATAGCTTTCGGAAATTCCATATTCTCGGCATCCTGTAAAATAGTTCATGAACAGTAATAATTGTTCTGCATTAAAAGAAAAGAAAGTTGCACTCTTGATTTTAACTTTTTTTTTGGCCACACAAAACTGATTTTACAAAACATTCTACCTCGGAAATAATGGCTTTCGCTTGATTATGATTAGACCAAAGGTTTATATTTTGTAATCACTTGTATGGTGGGCAAGGAAATTATTCATTAGCTTAAAAAGAATAATCCTAGCTATATCCAAACTTGTAATTTTGATCAAGTAGGCCCTATATCTCTAGCTTACGTTTTTGCCTAGTGCAGATAAAAGTATTTTGCCGCAGAATTGTTTTTATTAACTATCCGGTAATGGTTGGGTTTGGTATCCGACATCAAGTTGAGAACTACTTTAGAAGAAAAAATTAAGCAGAACAACACCCTGGATTTTTTCTACTGTAAACCTCTGCGATCAAGCTTCCCTTTGCACCTATAGTCGTGCAACTGACATCGAAAAAGACGCTTAGTTAACGAGTTTAATGGTCCGGAATAACACACAGCTGTAAATTGTTTTAAATGATAGAATAATATCTATATTTTAATTTCCGTCGGGTCGTAAAAAGTTTCCATGGTCAGATTTTTGTATTTTATCCCTTTAATGGGGGTACCCCTCAATTTACGGTTTTGAGTAGTTGCCTGAAAATCCAAAAATATTTTTTTTTGTTAAATTTCCCGCTATTTTCGTAAATATTTTCTATGCACATATCATCAAGGATCATCGGAATGATAAAGACCTAAATATAATACCATCCCCAAGTAAAACTTTCAGACTTAAAGTTGGCTGTTTTTTAGATAGAAATGTAACGCTCCTTTTCTTTGAAAACGAGAAAACATATGATTCAAAAACAGTATTTGACATTTTAGAGGACAAAACATATTATTGCGATACTGCATGCAAATTTTGTTGGGCAAATTCCAAACAATTTTGTCAAAAACTCAAAAATAAAAACATCATTTGTACCTTTTTTAATTACGAAACTTGTCTATCCGTCAATCAGCTCCACAATTTATTTTTTCCTTCACAATCAATTTGATAGTTTCGATGTGATTATGAAGATTTTGTAGGATAAGTTTATTTATTTTTGAGTGATTTGAATATATATAGTAGTTCTTTCGTGTATTTTCTGTAAAAAAGTTATATTTGTGTTAATAAAATTTTGACTTTTCATAAAAGTTAACCAAATCCTTCGGATAAGGGTTTTTCAGGATGATGACTATAGTTGATATTGTGTGAAAATACATTGTATGTAAATGTTTAACCTCAGAGCAATAAATATGCATGCAAGTGATCGGGGGAAAAGTACTATTGCAGTTTCGCAGAGATTTGGTGTGTGACAAGGTGATGCTAAAACCAACTTCTCTTGATATTCTGCTGTCCTTGGGCGAATCATCAGTGATGTTATGAGACTTGCACAAGAAGGCAAAATTGGTGCGTCTTTAAATTAGATTGATTGATTGATTGTTGGTTGCTTAACGTCCAGTGGCAAATATTTCGTGCATCTTCAGGACGAGAACAAGTTAATAATAAAAACAATAGGTAAGTTTTGTCATAATAGAGGTCATTCGGGAATTGGTCGGGAAAATTTTGACTGCCACTGGAAAATGATGGTATATTGGATTGGGACAGAATTTGCCGTTGCAACAGGCCACCTACGGACCCCTCAAAGAGTTGTTGCAAGGGTTTTTAACGTGCAGAGAACGTGGCACTCCCTTTACACGAGGCATCGGATTAAACGGCCCCATTCTGACCGGACGTGACTGCGAACTTGATACATCCCGCACAGCCAAACGGTCGTCCCACTTCGTTTAACTGCCGGTCGAGAGAAGACCAAGTGATCATATTTCGTTTCCCAAGTCACCCTTGGGGAACTTTAAAATAGAAACAACAGAAATCCATATACTGTATGTAATCAAACTGATCGACATGTATCCTCACAACCTGACACTTGTATATGATCTCGTAGTTTGGATAGGAAAACAGGGTTTTTGTTTTAAAGAAAAACCTTAAAAAAAACCAGAAAACTACACAAAACTGAGTCCTTTAAACGTGTTGACAGTCTTTTAAGGTGTGCTGTGTTAATTAATGAGAGTAATCATTTATCCATGCATAACCAAGTAAATGTACTTATTGAGGTCAACACCTGTGCAATTAAGTAAAACAGTTACTGAAAAATCAGAATTTGAACTTGCTGTCAGTTCATTAATAACGATTGTTAGTGATGTGATTTGTTCTTCCATAAGAAAAAGCCTTTCTCATGTAGCACGACCAAATACATATACCGATCACATTTACCCAAGATTGTCTCTGATGCTTAACAAACTGCCAAACTCCAGAACTAACTAGATAGTGTGACACCTTACAATTCAGACACAGTGGGGCCAAGGGATATGAAATTTAGAGTTTAGCTCTATATAGGGGATGCCATATATGCTGCAGGAAAATCAAAGTCTATGTTAAGACTTTCAGAATTACACCAAGGTGTGTCTGAAAATATCAAGGGTATATTAAAAGAAGAACAACTACTTCACCCTGGCACCAGTGCTCTTATGAGCTATGTCCTCGGTTTGGTATTTCTATGGAAATGATGTCCGCATATCTTCTTAATAGATATAAGAAGATGTGGTATGAGTGTCAATGATACAACACACCATCCAAGTCACAATTTATTAAGGTAAACCATTATAGGTCACGGTCCGATTGTCAACACGGAGCCTATGCTCAAAAGTTTATTTGTTAGTTAATTTGTGAAAAATAACACAAAGGCGCTTCTGAACCGTATAGTGTCCATAAAAATTTATTTAACAAAAATTCTTAAATGTATGGCTATTACAAATTTAATCGTTTCTGTAGCAACATTCGCCCAATTACATTTGGGATTGGCAGTGCAGATATATCATGCATATGCATATGGGAATATGGGTCACGAACATTGATCGAAACTTTGTACTCACATTGCTTTTGTGTTTCCTATGCAAAGGTAAGACTATATCTGACGAGTTTGACAGAATCTTGACGGTATTTACGCTCCAGATGGCATTTGAACTGTGCTATGAAAAAACTCTGTCCTGCGCCTAACTTGTTCTTATAAAAAAAGGGAAGTGTCTTGTTATGCTTATACGCGTACTTAATCCGCATATGATGACTGAGAGATTGATTCATGTCCCCATTTAATTAATGAATACTTCAGGTATCGTGTGTCGATCGCTTTTAAAAGTTATATTAGGATCATGACTGATTTTGAATTACAACATTAGAAAATTGGCATTGCATTGTGTAATTTTTCATCCTTCCCTTAAAAAAATAATGAGTTAACTTTTTTTACCAGGATTAATCCACTCGCATTCGCCTCGGATGACTATAGTATATTTTGTGTTATAACTGCTCTGTTTAGACTTTACAAATACACAATATGTATTAATCTATAACTAGATACTATTTTTTACAAAATACACAACCTTTAAGATGCAAAATTAAAAACACTGTTTCAGCGCTTGAATTTTGTTTTTTTTTCAAAGATAGAAAAAAATTTGAAATAATTTAATAAACTGGTGTTTTATAGTTTAGAAAATAATTCTGTAATATACTTTAGTGAAACACTATACACAATATGAAAGTTTATGGATGTGAAAAGGACAAGGCCACTTCTTCTTTTGCTATGCCTTAAATGGAAAAAATCAGAAGGTTCCAAATCAACGCTATTTTGTAATGACAGCTCTTCATATAAGTTGTCAAATTTGTCATTTTAACATCGTTTATAGCATATGTTTATGATCGAATTGTTTTTGCAGCATTCTATTGAATAAATATCAGAATATTTCTCCTTTTTGTCCTTGTGGTTGAATTATTGATATTTTTAGGTCTGACCTTTAACCTCAATTTCACAAAATTGTGACCACTCTGGATTTTTACGACCCAATTTTTCTTATTTTATATGTTTTCCTCTTTCCGTCGTTATATAATTTAGGTGTGTGATCTTCCGGACCATTAAAGTTTTAAAAAATGACCTGTGGTTGCAGTACTACTAGTGCAGACAATTTTTATTATATTTTCGGTAAGGGTTGGGTTGGGTGTCCGACCCCGACTTTGGTCATATCTTTTGAAAATAAAATAAGCCAAATAACAACCTTGATTTTTTTCTCCAGTAGACATCAGCTAGCCTACCCAGCTCCCCTTTACACATTGTGCGGACAAATGTATGGCCGTTGAAATGTGTTTTATAATCTTTTCGGTAATGGCAGGGTAGGGTGGTTAGCTGAAGTCCACTTGAAAAAAAAGTGGCCTCCAATGTGGTTTTATGCAGAACAGTAACCCGCAAATCTATGGTAGTTTGCAAAAAATAAAAGTATTTTTTGTTATAATGTGATATGTAATATGTTGCCAAATAATGAAAGCTCGTATCTTAATTAATAGACATCGAAATAAAGAGAAACCGTATGATAACCAATACAAATCTCCCAGAGACAAACTAACATTGATTAAGGCAACTAGTATGATGGTCTGAATTCATGGTTCTTAATTTCTGTATTCTTTGATATTTTAGGCCATTTTTCTCTATTCTTTATACTTTTTGCCAATTATTCTCTTCTCTTTATATTTTACACCATTATTCTAGCTTTTTTATTTATTTCTTGGTCCATTGTCTCTATAATTTATATTTTTTGTCAACTATTCTCAATAACATAATACCCCAACAACGCCCTCTAGTTCAGGTCACCATATATGTAGCCTTCACAAATAAGCAAAACAAAAACCCTATAGGCTCCGAATGCCAAAATAATTGAATGCTTGTCCAGGTTTGAATTGTGAAATTGCGGAAAATTGTTTTTTAATCAATCTATCAAGCAAAACATATTATCGTCCTCGATGTTCACGGTACTGACAATACTGGCAGATGGACGTTGGTCATCAATTCTAATAATCTTAGATCGACTTTTCTAAACTTAAAAGTAAAGTTCACGCACCCGGTTCCTGATTGTTATTAAAGACTTTTGATCTGACAACCGCTGTGCATGTATACTTTAACGACTAGGCTAGTTTTCTTGTCAGTTTTAAAAAGTAATTACCTCCCTTATAAGTGTCATGTTGTAACAAATCTATTTATTTGTACCATCTTTATGAATCTTAATATTATATTGTACAATTTAAATTTGTGATTCGTTTAATATTTAAATATGATAATTTATTATTTATCAAAGGTATGAACAAGGTAATTTGAAAGTCTTTGATTATTTTATCACCGTATGTCAATTCAGAATTCATGCGGTTTATTTTGTCTACATTATGTTGTAACATCATGGGTGGGTTTATAATGCCCTCCTGTGGCAGAATTTACAAAGAATGTGAAACTAGAAAGGAAAACTGTTTCCATTATAAATCGGCTAATAATTGAAATTGAATACTAATCACTTTTAAACGAAAAATGGAAACTTGCACTTTAAAATTTATTTTCATTTTTAATTGGTTTTTATTGAAATAAAAAATAAAAAATGAAAACACTTTCGTTTTCCGTTTTGGTTTTAGAAAAATAAAACAAAAAAAAACGAAAACACTTGTTTTTCATTTTGGTTTTCGAGAAATCAAAACCGAACAATGGAAACATTCTCGTTTTTTATTTTTTTATTTTGATATTTCAAAATGAAAAACAAATGGACTCAAATATACACAGATATCGGATGTTGAATGTTGAAAATGAATGATGAATGCTGAAAACGAATGTTGAAAGTTGAAAATCGAATGTTGAAAACGAATGTTGAATGTTGAAAATCGAATGTTGAAAACGAATGTTGAATGTTGAAAACGAATGTTGAAAACGAATGTTGAAATCGAATGTTGAAAGTTGAAAATCGAATGTTGAAAACAAATGTTGAATGTTGAAAACGAATGTTGAATATTGAAAACGAATGTTGAATGTTGAAAACGAATGTTAAAAGTTGAAAATCGAATGTTGAAAACGAATGTTGAATGTTGAAAACGAATGTTGAATGTTGAAAACGAATGTTGAATGTTGAAATCGAATGTTGAAAGTTGAAAATGAATGTTGAAAGTTGAAAACGAATGTTGAAAGTTGAAAATCGAATGTTGAAAACGAATGTTGAATGTTGAAAACGAATGTTGAATGTTGAAATCGAATGTTGAAAGTTGAAAATCAAATGTTAAAAACGAATGTTGAAAGTTGAAAATCGAATGTTGAAAACGAATGTTGAATGATGAAAACAAATGTTGAAAGTTGAAAATCGAATGTTGAAAGTTGAAAATCAAATGTTAAAAACGAATGTTGAAAGTTGAAAATCGAATGTTGAAAACGAATGTTGAATGATGAAAACAAATGTTGAAAGTTGAAAATCGGATGTTGAAAACGAATGTTGAATGTTGAAAACGAATGTTGAATGTTGAAAACGAATGATGAATGTTGAAAACGAATGTTAAATGTTGAAAACGAATGTTGAAAGTTGAAAATCGAATGTTGAAAACGAATGTTGAATGTTGAAAACGAATGTTGAATGTTGAAAACGAATGTTGAATATTGAAAACGAATGTTGAATGTTGAAAACGAATGTTGAATATTAAAAACGAATGTTGAATGTTGAAAACGAATGTTGAAAGTTGAAAATCGAATGTTGAAAACGAATGTTGAATATTGAAAACGAATGTTGAATATTGAAAACGAATGTTGAATGTTGAAAACGAATGTTGAAAGTTGAAAATCGAATGTTGAAAACGAATGTTGAATGTTGAAAACGAATGTTGAAATTTGAAAATCGAATGTTGAAAACGAATGTTGAATGTTGAAAACGAATGTTGAATGTTGAAATCGAATGTTGAAAGTTGAAAATCGAATGTTGAAAACGAATGTTAAATGTTGAAAACGAATGTTGAATGTTGAAAACGAATGTTGAATGTTGAATGTTGAAATCGAATGTTGAAAGTTGAAAATCGAATGTTGAAAACAAATATTGAATGTTGAAAACGAATGTTGAATATTGAAAACGAATGTTGAATGTTGAAATCGAATGTTGAAAGTTGAAAATCGAATGTTGAAAACGAATGTTAAATGTTGAAAACGAATGTTGAATGTTGAAAACGAATGTTGAATGTTGAATGTTGAAATCGAATGTTGAAAGTTGAAAATCGAATGTTGAAAACAAATATTGAATGTTGAAAACGAATGTTGAATATTGAAAACGAATGTTGAATGTTGAAAACAAATATTGAATGCTGAAAACGAATGTTGAATATTGAAAACGAATGTTGAATGTTGAAAACGAATGTTGAAAGTTGAAAATCGAATGTTGAAAACGAATATTGAATGTTGAAAACGAATGTTGAATGTTGAAAACGAATGTTGAAAGTTGAAAATCGAATGTTGAAAATCGAATGTTGAAAACGAATGTTAAATGTTGAAAACGAATGTTGAAGGTTGAAAACGAATGTTGAATGTTGAAAACGAATGTTGAATGTTGAAATCGAATGTTGAAAGTTGAAAATTAAATGTTAAAAACGAATGTTGAAAGTTGAAAATCGAATGTTGAAAACGAATGTTGAATGTTGAAAACGAATGTTGAATGTTGAAAACGAATGTTGAATGTTGAAAACGAATGTTGAATGTTGAAAACGAATGTTGAATGTTGAAAACGAATGTTGAATGTTGAAATCGAATGTTGAATGTTGAAAATTGAATGTTGAATGTTGAATATTGAAATCGAATGTTGAATGTTGAAATCAAATGTTGAATGTTGAAAATGGATACGAGAAAAAAAAAAAAAAAAAATTTTGAATGAGAAAAAAAAAAAATTTGAATGAGAAAAATAAATAAATAAATTTTGAAAGTTGAATGTTGAATATTGAAATCGAATTTTGAATGTTGAAATCGAATGTTGAATGTTGAAAATGGATACGAAAAAAAAAAAAAAAAAAAAAAAAAAATTGAATGTTGAATTTTGCAATCGAATGTTGATTGTTGAAATCGAATGTTGAATGTTGAAAAAAATGGATGCGAGAAAAAAAAAAGAGAAAAAAATTGCAATGAGAAAAAAAAAAAAAAAAAATTTTGAATGAGAAAAAAAAAAAAAAAAATTTTGAATGTTGAATGTTGAATATTGAAATCGAATGTTGAATGTTGAAATCGAATGTTGAATGTTGAAAATGGATACGAAAAAAAAAAAAAAAAATTTTGAATGTTGAATGTTGAATATTGAAATCGAATGTTGAATGTTGAAATCGAATGTTGAATGTTGAAATCGAATGTTGAATGTTGAAAATGGATACGAGAAAAAAAAAAAAAAAATTTGAATGTTGAATATTGAACCAACTTGACATCCGTTCATTTTTTGTACTTTTTCTTAAAATGTCCTGTACCATGTATGCATCTTAGTGTTGTGTTTCTGTTGTGTCTTGGTTCTCTTATATTTGATGTGTTTCCCTCAGTTTTAGTTTGTAACCCCGGATTTGTTTTTTCTAAATGGATTGATGAATTTCGAACAGCGGTATACTACTGTTGCCTTTTTTATGCGTTCTTCCTATTTTGTGTGCGTAATAAAATTTAATTTTTGCATTTGTTTTCTGACAGTATTTCATAGAACGATATGCAAGATTCATTCTTTTTAAATAGATAGAATAAATATCAACGACATAATACATATTTGAAACTTTTACATTTAAAAAAACATGGAAAAGCAAAGAAACAACCGTTTGCAATTTATTTACGATATACAATTAAGGACTTTGATATCAATTCGTATCATACTCTATTTCAAACTTACGGACTACATGTATCATATACATTGAGTGAACCGGCAACATTAAATTTTCAAACACAGTAGGTTAGTACTAGTTGGAATTTTTGTTATTATATAGCTATATCTAGGGGGATATATGTATACAAGTATTAAATGCATTGCGGATTGGTTGACCTTTTTTTAATTTTAATGCTAAGGATGTATAATGGTTGAGTAAGAATTGATACACAAATTGCAATGTATACGGCCTGATCACATTTGCAGTAGCGTTGAATCTAAAAGAAATCGTTCAAATTTGTGGTAAGAATTGATATTAAATGTAGTTTTCAAGCTTGCTGTAACCTTATCAAAATCTCAGTTGCATGCTGATTTCATTTTCGATAGTACTAATTTCAATAATTAATGTTTTAATATATTAAAAACAACTGAAAGTAATAACTGTTTTTGTTTAATTGTTTTCATGCTTGTGACTTTATTGCTGACTATAAGGTATGAGTTTTCACATTGTTAAATACCGAACAGTGATAAATATATAAATGCTGATACATTCGTCCCTCTGATAGATAGTTGTCTGATGACAATCATACAACATCTCTTTTTTATAGTATAGATTCTTTTTATATAATAGTTTAATACGAGCTGAATCACTGACTACCAGTGTATAATAGACAGTTATAAAACGTTCAATTGCTATTAAACTTAAAATATATCTTAAATCCATGATTTCAATTTAGAAGTATGTTTGGTAGTCACAACTTAAATAACAAAATACTGCCGTTGAAATTTAATTTAAAATTCGACAATTCATCAAGTAAGTTTAGAAAAGCATGTAATGAATTGAATTAATATGTTGGTTAATAAAGCCGGAAGATACGTGTGTTAGTGAGTAAGTAACCAATCAGACAATACAAACTTATTACGTCATTGCTTCAAAAACAAAACACGACCAATGAAGTTCACAAAACATAAACGAAAATTAAAGATTGAGCACTACGAACCCCATCAACTCTTTCTGATGTATTCCCGAAGTGTAAATAGATCCTGGTTCAGATCCTGATGCAATTGCAGGCAATGGAAAAACTAAACCAAATCCGGTAGAAAAATCAAGAAAATTTCTACGAATAAAAAAGAACCGGCAGATATCAAGAATACATTGAAAACTATTTAGACGAAGAGACACTGACAGGGCAATAGAACAAACTTGGAAAGAAGGAATTCAACGAAACACCACATTAAATATTAAAGTTCCCAGTAAAAACTGCGGGGAATTTTAGTTGTATATGTTAAGCTCAAAGTAATTCCTGTATTTATGGATTTTCAACACACAAGGTATAGTTAAAAGCTGATTTTGCTAAAGATAGATATGTTATCAGTATTGTTATATCATTCTAATACCATTAACAGAAAGACGTCAACTACTCATTAATATTATTATACTCATTGATCAAAATGTTTTCTATCAATCGTGTTCTTCAAAAATGTGCGTTCCCACATTGTAACAAAAATCTAGCTAATCAAAATGCCACTAAATCCCATATAAAACTGTTATTGACAGACGATCTTGATAGACGTTTATGACTTTTGCAAAGGAGAAATCCTATTTATTTTAAAATCTAAACCATAATATGATTTGAAATATATTATTCTGTCTATTGCTATTTGTTAGAGTACATCAGATGATAAATTTTTTTATTTGCCCTTATCGTTGTTTTTAAGTTGCGTATTAAAACTAAGTGACGAACAATCTGAAAACGGAAATTGTTGCGTTTTAGCCGTATTTTGTGATTCCTATACATGTAACTTGTTTTACTGTTGTTTGCAATTAAATCGTGCATTTTTAGAATGAAAAACAGCCACTGGGAAACAATGGTATGTAAGATAAGATCAGAAAATATGGCCGCCTACTGAATTCTCAAAACGTTGTTTGAGTGCTGCAAATTAAACGAATTATCGAGTGTCTCAACAGGTCAGATGAAGACCAATATGACCATTTTTTTATTCCCAAGTAATCTTTAAAGTGATATTTTGAATTGCAAAAACACCATTCATTAATTACAAAATGTACCAATGATTTATTACCCTCGAAAAGAAATCCAAAAGTCAATGAACTGAATTAACCATTCGGTGACTTGTTCAATTCACAAACGGAGTTAGAACATTTGAGGTGGTACATTTTCACAGTAAATTTTGGTGATCATGACTGAAATATATCTCTGTATGTTTCATATATAATTTTCACACACCACGAATGAGCATAATTAATCATAGATCAGATTAAAAATAGCCATTATCATTCGTTTGATACCATTAATGATTTTAAGTTTCGAATTTAAATTTGAAATTGAATTAAGGTGCAGGTGCAATGATGTACATGTTGTCTAAATTAAATTTGGTATCAGATAATTCCGCATATAAAAACAATCTTTTTAAGGATGTTTGCTCCTCTCCTTTTTGAATTTTTGCCAGAATTTCGGAATCCTCTGGTTTTATCCATGTATTAACTTTTAAAAAAATTGCCCCACTAACCCTTAATTTTCTTTTCATATTTTTATTACATATAATTTAAAAAGCCATATTTAAAAATCTTATGAAATCCTTGTTATTTTTTAATAGTTTTTTAAACAAAAAAAGGTGCCAATGGTAAGTGAAAGAAAAATCTAGAGAGAATTATTTCCCGCCAAATTTTCGATGGCTTTTATCTCGAAATCAAGCACACGGACCCTCAATTTTTTTCTGCTTTTTTAGTTTCTTTATTTATATACTTTCAATTTATAACAGTTTTTTAAAAAGCTTGTTATTTTTTAACAGAGTAGCGAACATCCTTAAACTAAAACTATTAAAAGAAAAAACAAATTGGACTAGCCAACTTCATCTACAACACAAATCGCAGATAAAGTTGATTTTTTCGAATTACACGAATTACATGAACCATTACTTGGCGTTCTATTGCAGAATTTTGTCCGTGAAATTTTAGAAACCGAGTGCACAGAGGAGATGTTATAGAGTTTACATAATTAAATGTGATTAATGGCAGCTATAAATTAGAAAATTGCAAAAAATTGTTTAAAATAAAAAAAAATTAAAATAAAAAAGAATAATAAAACAATGTGTTAGATAGTTACTTAATAGATCGTAACAAAATTGCCCAAATGATAAGTTTTATATGTACTTCATCAGAGTTGACTAAAAACGTGTTACAGATTGTACGTGCTACATTTTTAGATATTGATATACATCTCAATTTATTGTTCTTTTTAGGTATGGCAATGTCGTCAGTCGTCATCATTATCCCATTAAGCTCAACAAATTGCTATCGTTTATTCAAAACCAAACAATATGTGACTGATAATTTGAAGGTCTACAACACATGTCCCTCGTTGTCTTTTGAACGGTTTAAAAAAAAAGTTAAAAAAAAGACAATCTAAGATAATAGTTAATCAGTTATTTAAAATATCCTTTGCAAAAACATCAATGTGAAATATTGTAAAACTTTGTGAATAGTTTGAAGACTTTCTACAAACAGTTTCCATTTTAGGCGTTCCACCAATATCAAAGCCAAGGACCATTACATGCTTCTCAAATGCATGGCTCCTCGGGACGGCTTTAATTTTAACCCCATAATTGTTAAAAGAGCTATCCTTTATGTTTTCTCAAAATCAAAGTAATTTTAATATAATTGTAAGTAAGCATGAAAAATTGCGGTTACGAAAAAGTAGAGATTTAACATGCAACAGATGAATTTCTGTACATCCTTTTATTCGTTGTTGTATGTCTTATTTGTATGTTGGTATTGTTTTGCTCTCTTAAAAGAGTGTGAGTGATTAATTTCGTCTGTTGTGCTGTCTAGTATAGGTAGTCGCTCGTATTTCATAGTCATATGTTTTTGTAGTGCATACGCGTTTCTCGTTTCTCGTTTTTATATAGACCGTTTTTTTTCCCGTTTGAATGGTTTTACACTAGTAATTGTTGGAGCCCTTTATAACTTGCTGTTCGGTGTGAGCCAAGGCTCTGTGTTGAAGGCCGTACCTTGACCTATAATGGTTTACTTTTACAGATTGTTACTTGAATGGAGAGTTGTCTCATTGGCACTCATACCACATCTTCCTTTATCTACTAGATGAGATTTTCAATGTTTATGTATTAATATGAGACATAAAAAAGGAAAAGTATTGAATCATATTCACATCTGATTTTTTAAACTACATTCTAATTCAATATGAATATATCAATGCCTGTACCAAGTGGGGAATATGACATGTGTTTTTAACTCGTTCTATTGGAAGGTTGCAATTGATATTCTCAATTTGTTTATGGGTTTATCCTAATTGTATTGACCTTATAATTCAATTTGAATTCTGGTTACTAGTGTCAGTATTTTTCTGATATTTTTTTTCTCTGAGAAGTTAACGCCAAGCATTTGATGTGTTAATGGTAATTAATGTATAAAGTCTGCCTGTTGGAATGACAACGTTAACAAGAGTTGATAGAGTTACTGATATAAATGAGGTTTTCTGTCAGTTCCATGTTCGTGTTTCCGTCAGACACTCCCACTCTCTTCCTTTTCTGTTAGATTTCATTGAACCAGATTAAAATATGTGGGAATAAGTCATTCTAAAAAATACAACCTATAACCGAATTCCTTTAAGAAAAAAATAACTGAAGATCAGTACATTTTCCTTCAATGCTCTAGAACATTTTTAGTTAAGGTTAAAGAACAAAATTGAAAATGACCTTTACGTTGTTCCATGTCACATGTCGTGTTGTTTTTCTAAATCCGTGGTTATAAGCAATTAACTATGTAAGATGACAAGGTTCACTTATGGCCCAAAATGGCCTAATAAAATATCAACTTTATCATAAAACACCAAAAAGTTCACAATTTGGTTCGTAAATGGATCTATTTCAATACTCTTAATGCTCAATATTCATCGGAGTTCATCAGTATTTTTGTTTTCATGAAATTTATAAAATATATGATGTATTCATAATTGTAAATACCAAAAAAAATGGTTTTGCTAAAATTGTACACAGCTAGCATTTTAATTGGGAAAAAAACACAAATGCTACAGAAAAAAAAATCATCAGCTACTCTCAAAATAAAGTATACGGTCAAATGCTGTAGATATATTTTGTTACTACATTTGTAACTGGCTATAGTATAAATGCTGTAAAATGATGACGCTAGCTAAAGAAAAACCAACCCGATAAGCACTGCAAGTATCGAGTGACAGCAACATAAGGTCAACAAGGGTACCATGTACGACATATTTCTTGCAAACCATCTCAGATGGCGTTCTATCAGAACGTTCAAATGTTGAATAATATGTAAAATGAAAGAACCAAATCTGAAGCTCCATAACAGCAACAACATTTTTATATCAAGAAATGATGAAAGGGTTTACATGCATATTATTTACATTTTCATTCTTAGTGTGAAACAATAATTTTTCTCTATCCCTCGCAAGAATTGTCATGTATAAATTACAGAAACATATCAAAATCAAAACGATTAAATAAGCAGTATGGGTTATTTTAAATAATATAAAAAAAACAATACCACCTATAACGATAGTATTTAGTCAAAACACAATGTAGTGGTCTAATATCAATATAATAGTAAAATATTAACACGATTACGTTACTCCCAAACCTTACATTTTGGTCAACGATACCTCTTCTAGTGGACTGCTAGTTCCAGAGGTTATCACCAGCGATATAGCCGGTTCCGCGGTTCATTGAGAGTATGCATAACTCATATTGAGTACATGTTTCGTGTTTAAAGGTATTCAAAAACAAGTATTCAAAAGACATTTTGTTTACGCATCGTTTTCAATGTGATTTAATTTGACGCAACTGTCATGCAAGTGAGCGGTTTAGCGCTATAAATCAAGGTTCAATCCACAATTTTCTAAATTTGAAAATGCCTGTACCAAGTCAGGAATATGACAGTTGTTGTCCATTCGTTTGATGTGTTTTGTCATTTGATTTTGCCATTTGATTATAGACTTTCCAATTGAATTGAATATTCCTCAGTGTGATTTTCTGTTACATTTTTGTAATCGTATGATGAATTCACGGTTTTTCTGTTAATCCCTACAAAGAACGCGATTCATCCATTAAATGATATTAAATAATACGGATTAAAAATAACTGCGATATCATGATCGCCACTGTCTATGAGGCTCCTTATAAACAGAAACTTTGTCCAGTACTTCATTGTATAGTTGATGTCAAATTTGAAAAGGACTTTCATAGTGAAATTGTATGATTTTATTGTCATATCATGTAGCAAATTTTACTTCTGATATACGCTATATAGTGTATCATCCTTTAACCTGAATACTTAGCATATTTTCACTAAATCCGTATGAGATTTTCTGACTAACATTCTAGTGTAGGACTGAGGTAATATATATTTATAAGTTTATAAAAAATAAAAATGAAAATGGACTTTTACTAGCTTTCATTATACTCGACTACTCTTGGTACAAACATTGAATTTTTATGAGTCAAACCCTGCCAACTGAAGCATTTCTTTCAAATAGGTTAAACCAATAATATCAGATAATCGCTCTTAAAAGCCAGAAACCTGTTTATCTTAACGGCTGAGGGTTTGGGGTTTTTTTTGCGACCCAGTGCTGTAAAAAAAAAACCACACATTTTAATTTCATGCGTCCTATGCACTTTGTCGTTCATTTCTAATGGGTATAATCGTTTCTTTGTTGTTGATTCGAAATTTAAAAAAAACGTACTTTCGTACAGTTGAACAAATATCATGACGTGGACATTCAAACTTCCCCTTCCTTCATTTTTAAACAATTTAGTGATAATCAATCATTTCCTATTCGGTACATCTTTGAATCCGAAATGCTGAATAACACCTATTTTTTCTTTATGAATTCAATTTTAATATGTTGAGATATCTAAGCGCTTATCAGTTTTACTACACATACAATGCATTTTGGCATCAGTTCAAATAAGAATTTTAAATCTAGTTTCATTAACAAGTGCTTTGTTCATTATTTGATAGCATGAACAATTGGCTCACAGCCTTTTTGGAATTCATTATCGGTGACGACTGTCTGTTAATTTTTAGACAAGAAATCGATTAGATATAATTTCTGATAAGCATAAAAATGGCTGACAGAAAATTAATTATCTTCTTATATTGCATGATTTTCTTAGAGTGGAGCGAAGGAATTGGAAAAGGTTGTGATGATAGTGTACATTTTCCATTACTGGATAAAATGAATGCACCGTTAGTAGCTAATCTTGATTTTTCACAGTTTTCTTCCCAGTTAAAAATATACATTGATGACGAAATAAAGAAAGGAGTTACAACTGCAATGAAGGTTCTGGTATCAAATATAACACAGGACAAACTTGCTGAATTTGTCAAAACGATGGATAGTCATTTGGAAGAGAAACTGGAAATGTTAGAAGAGAGATTGTTCAATGAAACAAATACAATAACAGGTAAAGATAAATGTGAAGTTGTCACCCCGAACGTAAGTAAAGCAGTAATGTATATTTTTCGATAATCTTAATTAACTTTAAAAATAGACAATATTGAAAACCTAAGCATTTGAAAGCCAGGGATGCGTTAAGACGCAAAATCGTTAGAAGCTATATTATAGAATAAGTGTTTATCTTACTATGTCTATACCACTGCAGACAGACTGCGGGTCTTAACGGTTTTTAATTAATCAGTAGTCAATACTTTGGAAATGATTTGGTAGCAATACACAGTTAGGAGTTTAGTTTCGCATTTTGGCCCGGTGGATTTTTCAAATAGGAAAGTGATCGTGCTAATTTAGCCTTCAAAGATGGTTTATAAGAGCATCAAGATTATTTTTGACATGTTCTATGGGCTATTTTCTGTTTGACAATCCGTATTTTCATAGCTAGACCGGCCATCGGTCCAGAAATTAATGTAATGTTTACAAACACTTTTTTCTACACGAAGTTTTTGACGCAATTTTACAAAAAAATGAGATGAAAGACATATGATTTTCATTGGATTTGCTGAATGATAATGTACACAGTTTCAGAAAAGGTAGTACTTCAAGCGATTGAAATTCTACTTTTAGTCAAATTTTGTGGAATTATGTGACATCTTTTCCCCCTTTTTTTCAATATTTTATAACAAATAAATGCAGATTGTTGCCATGGATACACCCAAAAGAAATTATATTTTACCATTTTATATACTGGATATAGAATCTATGGAACAATCTGGTTACATACATATGCACATATATGACACAAACAGTACTAGTAAGCTTAATATTGCAAGAAAGCAATGAAAAGGAGATGGTAAAATCTATTAGGGCAAATTTCAATATTTTTTCCTAACTGTTTATTGCATATACTTATTTACAATTCTACGTTCATGAATCGAAAAATCATTAAAAAGTCCTTTCAGATATTCGCTCCTGTCGAATTGAGTTTTCCATACTCTATTTAGAGTTTGCATACAAATAATTGTAGTTTATAGTTATGTAACATCGTTTATGGGAAGAAGGGAAATTGTTTTGTACTGTATACTCACATTTAATAACCTTTAGTTTAATCTTACATTGTATGAGTAAAACTAGTCAACGCAAGGTTACTAAAATACTTTTTATATCATTATTTATAGTTCCCGTCAGCAAACTACTTTTTTACCTGATATATAAAAATTAACTAAAGCATTCGTCAGCATGTATGATTTGAGTTTCACAATGACATCCAACCAGTGATTTAAAAAGGTATTGCATCGTTTAGAATTTACGCGAATGCACAAACAGAAAAGAAAAAAGATTCATGCAAAGACTCTAATTAACACAGGTACAATTATAATTTATAAACAGTATGCGTACAAAACGCTTTCCTTGATTTACGCTTTATTTCTATACCTTCATCAACAACTCCAAAACTATAAAAATGATTGATGCAAAGTCTAGTGTTGGGCCAATTAGAATATCTTAGCAAAACTCATATTCGGTTAAAAGTAGAAAATATCAATTCGAAAACCATTAAAAAATCTATCAAATAGCATTTGCAAGGGGTTCACAAGTCTGTCAGGCATTTGTAACTTATATTTGTGAATTTTATTTTGCATATTTGAACTTCCTGCTTGAAGTGCAAAAGTGCAATTTATAATATAACTGTCATAAAAACCAAACTAAGAAACCAAGGTTCCAACTCCTTAAGGTACAGTTGACAGTGGAATAATTTGGCTTTTTATATCCCACGTGTATGTATGTAACTTTCCAGGCTAACTTAGTATGAAATTAGAAATTCATAGTATTTAAATGTTTAGGTTTTAACATTACTGAAGAAATAGTGCTTTGGACGCGCACATTTTATAAAGCATTAAAATATATAATATAAGAAAACAAACAACTAGCAAATGATTGGTACCGCATAGTCTTCATACAGGAACAGTTATGAAAGTTTAAACTGTTATAAATTTTGGGAACGATATCGATAAAGGTTATTTTTCGTAGTCTGTACATTTTCACTTTGATCTTACTGCTTTAAATTTTTTCAGTTCACGGATAGGATACACGAAAATTATAGGCAATGACGTCTAGTATCAATGCAGCTATGTCACACGTTCATGTCCATCCGTTTCAAATGAATTTCTCAATGAAATGACGTTATACGTACTTCTGCATGTTGTTTCATATTAAAAATATAAAACTCGTATGAATACGAAAAAATGACGACAAATAGTAAAATTAATCAATTTATCAGTTGTACAAATAGAAAAATTTGGTCAAGTATTGCGTAGAAAAAGCCGTATCCTGCTTGTGTATTGTGGTATTGTAGTTCAACTCTATTAAGAAATACATACGTCATTACTTTTCCTTCAGGGATATAGAATCGACGAGGTATATATCACCGTGTTCATAATTTATAAGAAAGAGGTGAAAGATACAATACTAAAGTGACATTCAAACTCCAACTTCTTTAACGAACTGATAATACCATTGAAAAAAATGTAAAACGACCAAAAAAGACAAACAATAGTATATATAAAACACATCGTAGAAAACTATATATGTGACGAACTCGATCATAAACCGGTGGTGATCTAAGGTACAAGGGGAAAATAGACGTGCATAAAGATTGGTATAACAGCAGTTTCATTTCATAATGTTGATAGGTAAAAATATATATACAATTGATAAAAATGTTATATGAGATTCTTTGTTTTTCATAGATAAAGAGAAAAAACTACCACAAAAAGAAATTGGATTTCATGCTGAGTTGTCCAATATAATTGCTCTAAGCTCCACACAAACATTGAACTTCGAACGGGTTATTACAAACATTGGTAATGGGTATAACAATCACACTGGAATGTTCACTGCTACTGACAATGGACTGTACTTCTTCATGGCCTCATTCATACCACATTCAGGCAGAGCACACTTAGAAATGGTTAAAAACAGTGTGGTTATTGCGCGCGGGAGAGCAAATGGATCTGGATCAATGCAAGCAGTGGTAACATTAATGATTGGTGATGTTGTGAGATGTCGTCATTGGTCAGGTAGTGGTACAGAAACCGTGTATAAGAATTTCTCTTTCTTCTCTGGACATCTTATCAAATAACTTATCTATAAGTTTTAGATAGGTGAATATAATTGTCATCAAAATGTTGTGGTTTATACAGTATAATTTATCAACTTTACCTGACCATATAGGAAAATAGGTATTTAGTCGGATCTTAACACGTACTTGTGATTTGGTTAAAACCGGTTTTGTTCAAAATATACGAAGAAATGTCGAAATGTTCAGGACTTAATTAAATCCGTATTTCGGTAGGATGGTGCAAGCATACGATTTTTATTGCGTCTTACACTTTGAGAAGCGAATAATCTTCAAGTACTTTATTCAAATATTGTGTAAAAACGTTAATTTTGAGCCATGAAAGTCAAGTGGCCCGAGTATTTTTCTGAGGAAGTTTTAAAATATTGCAAAGAAATATTTTTACATTGGGTTAGCTTTCATTAGTCTTTACTATCTATAGATTAACAACTTTTGGTTATATTTAAAATTTAGAATCATCATTGAAGGTGGGGGACGATTTCGCAGATAATTAATTATATTGATGTGCCATTTGTATGCAAGAGTGACATTTCGTTGTATTATGTGCCAATTCGAAAAAGTTATGCGAGTATTCTCTCCCCTTAACAGGTTCATTATTTTATAATTAAGTTTAGGTTTCTGATATAATTTTGAATAGTTACAAAATGTATCAATTCAATATATTTCAGTGTTTGTTATTGGTGTATCAAAAACATTGATGTACGAATATGATTTCATAAATTTGAAACGTTTAAAATGATTACATACCAATATAAAGAACCGTTCATCATTTTTGAAAAAGACTATGAACGAAAATCGATTTATTTATCTTCCCTTGGTGACAGATTGATTGGGAAAGGAACCAGCGTAATATAATGGTAATCACAGAGAGGGACCAGCAAGCAATTTTTAATTGTAGCTTAGTCAACGTTAAAACAATTTTCCACTATAAA
Source organism: Mytilus edulis (assembly GCF_963676685.1). Classification (NCBI taxonomy): domain Eukaryota; kingdom Metazoa; phylum Mollusca; class Bivalvia; order Mytilida; family Mytilidae; genus Mytilus; species Mytilus edulis. The sequence goes on from NC_092356.1 coordinate 60,455,087, forward strand.
CAAATGTTACTTTATACAAATATAAGGACTTTGTTAGCTAAATCTACAAATTTTATTAGATATTATGATTTTTTATTGCAATAGATTAATATGCTAAACTGTATATATGTTTTAAAAGCAAATGAATTATTATGATAAAAAATATCCTATAATTTACGGGAAACTATTGCATTATTTGAAGTTATCATAACATTAACTAATGTATAGTTCTGTGATAGCAAATGAATATCGAAAGACAAATAATGGCTTATTAGAAGTTAGTTTGTCATCCGCAATATAAAAACCTTTTTCTTTTTTTTTCATCAATACAGGATTAATACAAATTTGTGACAAGCAAAATATTATGTAACAAATACCAATAGAAGAAAATCAAAAGTGCCTACATTTTAAAAAAAATATACAAGCGAATTTACCTAGCAAGGTTAAACAAAGTTTCATTTAGTATTTTCTATTATTTTTATAATGCATTATGCCGGTTGAAGACTCCAATTTTTAATATTTTAAAAGTATTCTAGGCAAACGATTTAATCAATAATTGAATAAACAAAAATTATTAGAAAAATACAAAAGAAACTTTTCAATATAAACTTACAGAAATGATAATAAGTTAACTAAAAAGTGCGTACATTTTAGGCCAAGCCATATTTATAACTATCATTTTAAAATAATCTGGTGAGTTTTTCACAATTTATTGTGACTATGGTCAACACAACTCTTGAAACAACATACGCATCAAATTTCCTTATTACGGTAGAATGGTGGAGCATCGGAGCATTAACCTCGGTACCTTCCGCAAGAAAATAGTATTTATCAAACTTATCAAATTTATTTCATATGTTTATAGGTTTATGATTTTTTGTCTTTAAAAAATGTTTTTTATGTTGTTTTGTTTACTATTATTTGTCTTTGTTCTTTTTCTTTTCTTACCATGGTATTGTCAGTTCGCTTCATTTTCTTTCTTTTTTGGGAATGTAAATAACTGTTGAATGGAATATTGTGCTTTTAGCCATTTTTGTATAAGAAAAACGGATTTCGTTGTTTCTATTTAATTATTTTTAATACACAAAGTTTTGCACTAATATAGTTGATGTGAAAATGATATCTTTTCGACAAACGGTAAGGGAACTTTTCGAAAGAAAAAATAATATACCAATTAGATAGTAAGTCATGTACCAGTTCATGGGATTAGTAAGAATATGAAAAATCACTTCGTCATGAGTTTCTAAGTAAATACAATGAAGAATTGTAATATTGTTAGTGCTGAAGGCTCAAATGACCTATTGGTTTTAATCATGCATTGTTTCCGTGGTCAGTGAAATATAATGGAAACATACCAAAGGGACATCCAAACTCGTAAGTCGAAAATAAACTCACAACGCCATTGATTGAATATGTGTTAAGGCAACAGCAGTTGACCGATGGTCAAATATCATTAGTTGATTAAAAAGAGACAGAGCAAGGTAACAGACAAACAAAAATTGGGGGAGTTGCTAGAATTTTAAAGAGGCGAAATTAGGTGAAACGACAGGATAGCCATCTCTTGGTAAGCATGCATCCTTTGAAAATTCAGACTGGGAGGTATGAAGGTCTTTAAATTGAATATTTATTAACACTTGTAATGGCAATCTCAGTTTTCGCAGTTGAAAAACATTTGTTTTGTCATTTGATTTTGACGTTTGGTTAGCTACTTTCAGTTTTTTTATGATTTAACTTTTTTCTCAAATATGAAGATTTGCATTGTTACTTGTTTTATCAAGCATCTGTATGGTTTGTTAATTTTATGCGTATGTCTAGTGACTATGAGTTCATATCCTTTTGTCAAAGATGAGAGCTTATGTAAGAGTTATGCAATTTTGTTAATCGTTTCAAGTGAACAACTATTAACTATTACTTAAATTAATCAAAATGATTAACTGATATCAGATGGTTTGGACACTGATTTTATAATTGAAATAGACACTAGTTGCATTGTCTTGTACATTATTAAATGTATGTCCTTTCTTTGAAACAAATATATCTTATTATTCCTAAATCATTCTTCTTTTTTTATGATAAATAGTTTACAGATACATGTTATATAGTGTAGATCAAAAGTGCTTATATAGATATAGGAAGATGTGGTATGAGTGCCAATGAGACAACTCTCCATTCAAATGACAATTTATATAAGTTAACCATTATAGGTCAAGGTAATGCCTTCAACACGGAGCATTGGCTCACACCGAACAGCAAGCTATAAAGGGCCCCACAAATTAGTAATGTCAAACCATTCAAACGGGAAAACCAACGGTCTAATCTATATAAAAACGAGAAACGAGAAACACGTATGAACTACATAAACATACGACAACTACTGTACATCAGATTCCTGACTTAGGACAGGTGCAAACATTTGCAAACATATGTTAACTTTTGATGTCAAGCATGGTTTTTTGAATAATGTAAAAATAGTCTTTTCAATTATGTATACAAAAGAAGGGCGAAAGTTACCAGAGGAACATTCAAACTTCTAAAACAAAAATAAATTGACAACCACATTGCTAAAAACAAGATAAACAGACAAATAATAGATAACAAAACACAACATAGAAAAATACAGATTGAGTAACACGAACCCCACCAAAAATGGGGTTGATCTCAGGTGCTCTGAAAGGGTAAGCAGATCCTGCTCTACATGTTGCACCCGTTGTGTTGCTCATGTTCGTACAGACAATCTAATAAGTCTAATTATGTAGGTCACGTTTGTGAAAAGGGAACGGAATTGTAGTTACGACATATAACAAATTTGTTATCATCGGTGAAACGGGTATTTCATAAAGGTTAACCAACTGGTGATGGCGTCCGTATAATTTACAAAGGGATGAGTTCACAATTTGGAACTCTTGGTTTGATAGCTTCAACACTCTATCAAGGAAATCATGATAGGACATACAGGCCCGGGAATATCGTATACATATATACTCCGTATGCTGGCGCTGATGGAAAGTTGCTACATAGTAATTGAAAGTTCATATTTGGAAAGCTGAAATCATCTCTTTTGTCGTAAAGTTTTGTTTTCAACCGACCCTAATTGTCAATTTGTAGATGTAAGTCAAGATGTGAGGACGTCGTAAATGAATCTGTTGTATCCTTTATTTCTAGTTCGATTTGTTAGATTTGTTCAACATAGTCACCAAATTTTAAATTATTTAGTGAGATATACTGTTAACTTCTTTTCTTTCTTCTTAAGAAGTTCCTGTATGAAGTCAGCCTCAACAGTGCTCATTTGGGAATGGCAATGTAAATGAAGATATTCCCAATTATAACTGATATCTTTGCGGGTAACTGTTTGTAAATATCAGAGATGGGTCCGATTACTTTCAATGTAATTGATTAAATTACAATTACTTTGTCATTTGTACGATTAAATTAAATTAATGATTACATCCTTTCTGAAAGTATCTGATTAAGTTAATGATTATATTGGCAAAGTAATCATGATTACATCTGATTACAATGAATTTAAAAACAAAACATTTTGAATGATGTGAATGATAAACATTCAATATAACTATAGCATTTTTGAGAAAGTATTTTATTTGGTTCAATTATAAAATGATAACTTCAAATTAAACTTCATCTATTTAAATAAACACCAAATTTAACTACATATATATACATTACACTTTATCACCAATGATCTCTGAATTATTTTGAATTAAATTTAATAAAGATATATCATAAGAGTTTTTTGTTTGTCTTCTGACCTCTTTCATAATTTATATGTATTCCAAGTTGCAGTTTATGGAAGTTTAAATATGGATGAAATAAAGTTACTGGTTAAAACTATGTTTTAATAGAAATGTTTAACCAAATTGTAAACAATATGCAAGTACTAAAAATCATTGCATTTTACATGTCCAGTTCAATTTTTTAAAATTCTAAACAACATATTTGTCCAACTTTCAATTTAGTTTGTGCTAATTAGATAAATTTTCATGCCTGATTTATCTTTTATCATATATATTTCCCTACAGCTATACTCAATTGGTAATTGCAATAAAAAAAAACTTAATTAGTCTCCTACCTGTCAATTCAAAGTTGACAAAAATCACAAAAATTAACAAAAGATTATAATTCAGGGTTAAAGAAAAGTATTACTTGAATATAACAGTTATTATCAAATATTAATATGAAGATCATTATAAAACGATGAATATGCATGCATGTACAATATCTTTTACCAAGATAAAAGGTATATAATTGTATTATATGTCTCTGCTTAGGCTAATGATGACTTTTCAATACTGTAACAGTTTATTTTTTACTAAAGTAGACATGCTTAAAGTAACCAAACCATTTTAGTATGTTAAAAATTTATCAAATATGAATAACAAAGAGGTTCATTTAATGACCAAAAAAACAATTTTAGTTTTTTTTTCATTGTAATCCGAATGTAATCAAAAAGTAATCATAATTACAGGGTATTTTGAAAAGTAATTGATTAAATTAAATTACATGTAATCAAATTTTTGGCTGATTAATGATTATACTGATTACTTGAAATATTGTAATCAATTACAGCTGATTAACGATTACAATTACAATTACCCCAAGTCTGGTAAATATTGACATCATTTATATAGCAGGAAGTGGGGTTAAGGATGTATTCTTCTGACGTTTAAGTCTCGTTGAAATCTCGTTCTGGAATTATTTCCGAAATATGTGATACAAGTGGAAAATAGCAATGAATTTAATAAATAGCATAATCGAACTAAACTCTGTGAAAATATTGGGTAATTACAATCAGTTGTTTTGAGTTATTAAATTTTAAAATTATTACTAATAAAGGCAGTCTATTTAGCCAAAAAATTTGCGAAAATAGGTGAAGGGTACAAAAAAGGATTTTACCAAAAACATGTACATCCCATATCACTTTTGTCTTTTCAAATTACTTAGTTATGTGTTTTTTCAATCATTTATATTATACAAAATATGACAAAACTTTCTTATATTAACATCTACCTATATTTTTTTTTAAGTTAAATTTTTTCAGATTGGTCCACTCCATCTTTATTGAAAGAATGAAAAAAAGTTTAATTGTGGAACTGTGATTTTTTTTTTCGAAAATAGCCCAAAAATGGGCAAAAACTAATGAAAAATGGGACAATCATCATATTTGGGTACTTTCAAAGGGCTGTAGCAAAAACAGAAGCGCACCACCATATGATTTTTTCTTCACCAATTTTTTTGTTTACAGTCATATAAACCCAAAAATCAGATTTAAAACAAAAGCTTAATTCTAGAAATTTTGGCTCCACAGAGGTGTACATCCTTAAAGGATAATGCTTCACTTTTTTCATAAGACGTTCCTTTATATGCAGTCATCCTAATATTGATAAAAGAACAAGTCGGCAAGAATAGAAGCACAGTTGGGTCTCATTGGATGTTTATTCTTTGTTAAAAAAAACACGTGTCAACTTTCAAACGTAACAAGTATGATGTCAAAAAATGAAGCATCTTGATAACTTTAGTTTTAGAGAATGTTTTTTTTTTAATCAGACTGATTTTTTACGAAGTACGATTTCTTCATTCCTTACACAAAATACTAGTATCCACGTTGTCCATTCTTTTTTATGAAACAAACCAGGACCAACTCTTTCAATTTGCCTTTTAGTTCGGAAATAGGTAAATGTGTGCAAAATAGTTATCAAAGGTACCAGGATTATAATTTAGTACGCCAGACGCGCGTTTCGTCTACATAAGACTCATCAATGAAGCTCATATCAAAATATTTATAAAGCCAAACAAGTACAAAGTTAAGAGCATTGAGGATCCAAAATTCCTAAAAGTTGTGCCAAATACGACTAAGGTAATCTATGCCTGGGATAAGAAAATCCTTAGTTTTTCGAAAAATTCAAAGTTTTGTAAACAGGAAATTTATAAAAATTACCACATTAGTGATATTCATGTCGACACCGAAGTGTTGACTACTGGGCTTGTGATATCCTCGGGGAAGAAACGTCCACCAGCAGCGGCATCGACCCAGTGGTATAAAATAGTTATCGAAGGTACCAGGATTATAATTTAGTACGCCAGACACGCGTTTCGTCTACATAAGACTCATCAATGACGCTCAAATCAAAATATTTATAAAGCCAAACAAAGTGTTGAAAAGTCAAATTTTTAATGCTATTGTAAGATGAAAGTTTTAGATTGTATGTACTCAAACAGGTCATTGGATTTATTTAGAATTCACATCTGGCTCACGCAACCTCTAGAATATGATGTTTCACAATTACTTTGTAGTCTGACTTTAAATGCAGATAACATTGAACCCGTCGTTATATCCTGTCTAACAAAGATTTTGGGATATGTAGAAATCCTCCTGTCTGTCTTCGTGAAAATTTATTAAAGATACCAGGGTATCATTCAATACGCCAGACATGCCTTCTCAAACATCACAGGGAGCTGAATATCTTGAACCACTACATTCGTAAAGCAAGTTTGTTCCGGAATCTTAAGCCAATCAAAAGTTCTGTGCAAAAGGGTTTACGATTTAACTTTCAATATAATATTGCATTTAATGTATTTTCATTTTTCATACAAAAGTCAAGCAAATACATACTTTTACACGCTATTGAAAGAACTGTAAACGAAAAACCTGTCTCCTCTGTTTATTATCACGATAAACAAAATGGCCTTACACGATGACAGTAAAAGCAAAAACTTTTTAAAATTAACATCATCACATTTGTTAGATATTTTATCTGTGTCAATATTGAGGAAAATGTCAAGATATGAAATAGACCTTCTTATTTTGGTAGGTACCGTACTGGAGTAAAAGAAATGCAAGCACGGCTGAAATGTGGGTTACTGTGTGATATGATCTTATGTATGAAATTTAAATCAAAAATGCCTTTTTTTCTTTAAGCAGGCTGTGTGACTTCTGCCTTGTACAAGTACACAAAATAGGTAAATCGGCCAGACGGAGTATACAATTAGTACCCATTGGGATATCAACTGAAATATCAATCCGCACAAACTCAATGTTGAAGATTAGATAAATCAAGCTTTTTTATCATATCATCTTTTGTGTACTTGTTATTGTAATCCATGTGGTTCTTTACAAAGTAATCTCTTATAAAATATCACTCAAAAGAATTTGTATCTATAATATTTCTATGCAATTCTGTGCAAAACATTTAGTCAATACAACTGCATACCAAATACCTTTGACTTATCATAAACAGTTCTATTCAAACTGACTGTTACAGCGTTCTCCACCATGACCTTTTAACATCATGGTAATGTGATGCTATAATCTTAAATGTGTTGCTATCTGAATTGGTTTTCTTATAAATTATATTATGGATGTGATGCTCTAATTTTTGGAAACGAGATGTAATTTCAATTTCCCCTGATGCTAAATGAAATATCTGGGGAGAACACTGCTTTACACAAACCTTAAGATGCTGACCATGCAAAAAATTTATATTCTAAGAACAATGAATTAGGGGAAACATTTAATCTTGATGAATATAAGATGTGCAATATATACAAATGCAAAACAAGACATACTACAAGTTGTTCCTCTCAAGGTGAGCTAATAACAAACTATGAAAAAGTTTCAAAGTAGAAAAACATGAATAAAGGTGCATAGCCAAAATTAATTCCAGGTAAATGAGAGGCACCAAATCTAAAACATACAGCTGCAACCAAGTACCATTGACTTACCACTAGTGAGTCCACTTAAACTGACCTAATCATAAACTTGTATAGTTTAGGCCAATTAAGAATATCCATTGAAATGTAATGTGCCAATGCTTAGCTAGGTACACACCAAATATCAATGACCTACCATGAGTAGTAACTAGTTCCTATTGAACTGAACTAATCACAAATATTTCTCCACTGCTGTCATTGTTATCTGATGTTATTATTGTGTTTAATTTCTGTTTTGGGTATGGCAACTTTTTAACTAATTCAAGACATAATATACATTTATTTAATATGTAACTATGCAATAGATCAAAATATATTTCCCGAGGTATGAAGATCAGCTGTTGGCTTCGGGCAATAGAACAATGAGCTGATCTTCATATCGAGTGAAATATATTTTGATCTATTGCACTGTTACACATTCAATAACTGTTTTATTACCTAATACATACTGATTCAGTTCTAAAAGACCCAATTCGATTGGACAACACGAATACCTTTCAACTAATCAGATTTTAGAATAAGAGCTCATAACAGGTCAGTGCAATAGACTGCACACAGGTGCAATAGAACGATAATTTCCAGTGCAATAGACAATGGAACAAAAAATGGCAGAAAAATAGCAAATAATATAGAAATATTAATAAAACAGTAAAATACTCTTTTTTAGGTAATAAAATGTTTTATTATGGTTCATCACAAAGTCTTCTCATATAAATAAGGGTAAAAAATACATTTTATTTACAAGAAAAGCAATTATATAAACAAACTTCAATGATAAAACCCTGTATCTCATAGTTATGAAGTGGTATAAAATGAATTCACCAACTCTAAAACTAAATATAGATATAAATAATGTAGCCAATTTAAAATCTAACATTGAAATTTTTTTTCAAAAGGGCAACATCAAACCATTAACTAGTTCTTATAAAAACTGTTATATAAATCATCAATTGTAGTATTAAAAAGGTGGCAATATAAAATTTTAATTAGCTACTGTTAAATACATAATCTAATTTAATTCAGCAAACGTTTTCCTGTAAAATGTTTAGAATGGACACAGAAAGCAGATGAAACCATCCCTTGAAAAACATGCTTGAATTATTAAAAATAAGAATGTTTATACTATAACCTAAAGAAAGCAAAGACATGGCAATGTTGTTTGATATAAAATAGATATCTCTATCAATGAGGGTGTAAAATCTAAACATGACGTTTATTTAAAAGTTGCCAAAGCATCAAGCACCACAATACCATTTTTATATAATCAATTATGTTTCCTCATATTGTCATACATTCTCTTTTTGAAAGCACAGGGTATAAATAAAAACAAATTATCTATTGCGCAAATAAAATTCTAAGTACAATTTTGCCAAAAAACATTAAAAGAAACTAGCTTGTACCAGGCAATAGCAGACTATTTGACCTGCAACACAGAGGGAAAGGATAGGTTGTCATGGAAATTTAAAATTTACCTTGAAGTAAAATATCTGACACCTTCTATTTTCAACAAGTTACACACAACTGACAAAGGTATTGGCTTGAAAACCATTATAACTTATATCACAAACTAAATATTGTCTTATCTGTGTACAACAAGCTTGTATTTTATGTCTGACAGAAATGAAATTCTCAAAGGTTTAAAAATCAGACGCCATTTTCCAAATTTCCATTTTCATTGCCAGCTTTTACTGAGGAACATAAGCATAATCTTGGCTGTCAGGTGTTTCTGGTTCACTGCCTATCTGGGACCGTCTCTGTTGTTTCCTGAGGCACTTGGGACACTGTTTACCTTCAATTTTACAGGTTTTATGGAAGACTGATTTACATTGTTTACACTGAAATATAAAAATAAATCTCACTATAATAAATGCTGATCATCCTATGTTTATTGTATCCTGGTTCGGAAATGGGCAATTAAATATTACTCAATGTATGATCATGATCTCCCTGTGAACATGTTGCAGTATCATGAATAAAAGGCTTATTCCGCATATAACTGTTTTGTATTTTAAACTTGACCCATGTTGAAACATAGATTTTAATGGTCAAAACTTAGTTTACCTAGATACAGCTGAGCTTACTGAAGACACTTTAAAACCATTTGCAAAAGTAAAATTCAGTCTGATGTAGGCCAACATTTAAATATAATACAATTATTATTGCAAGTACCACAATAATTGTTTGCATTAATGTTATTCATACTTTGTGATAAACTTTTGAGTTGGTAGTTCCATGTGCTTTATATTTAGGAGTGCCAAAACCATCTGAAATGTGCTCAAAATGTATGTATCTTTCATAAAATCTTTAAAAAGTGCCTATTATTCCACTACATTTATTGTGATGTCATGGATTGCAAAATACGCATTTCTTATTTTGCAATATCTCAATTTTGAAAACAACATAAGTTGAAACCTTAAATGAGAGTTAAAGATGAAAAAATATTATGAATATTTAACAAGCAATATTAATTATAGTCAAGGGGTTTGGTGCCACCTTAATAATTAATAATCCAATATATTATCATATCTTACCCTGATAGTAGATTCCACTTCAAAAGGGTAGATAACTTTTGTCTGATTACACAATTCACATATATAACCTTTCTGACTACACAGACGACAATCATACACATGCTTAATGGCAAACTTTATAACTTTCCTAAGACTAGTAAGCAAAGTTCCTGAAGGCACTTGGAGAAAATCCTGTAAATAAATAAATATACATGGGTAAGAGCTGGAACAAAATGAAGAAATGAAGAATTACTAATAAGATATTCCGGGGCTTGTATTTCCTATCATAATTTCCTTATTAGAGGACTGCTGCTCATAGGGAAGCTATTAAACCAAGAGTTCCAAATGGGGAAGTTGAAATCATCCATGTGTAAATTTTACAGACACCATCACAGTTTGTTGACCGTTATGGAATATATGATTATAGATATGTTCCAAATGTTGGAACTACAATCCTGTTACCTTTCCATGAATGTGACCTACCGAATAAGACTATTTACTGGGTTTGTAATAACATGAGCAACATGACGGATGCCACATGTGGAGCCAGATCTGCTTACCCTTCTTGAGCACCTTAGATCAGACAGAGTTTTTAGTGGGGTTCTTGTTGCTTAGTCTTTAATAGTCAATTAAGAAAAAACACAATGTTTAATCCTCATTAATTATGACTGCTAAACTTTTATTTAAAAAGAAAAAGCCAATTTTGTTTTTATTGTTTTGAGTTTTTAAGGTTTGGTGTTATGATTGAATCTTTGATAACTTCATCATTTTAACAATCCAGTGATTTATTGTTTTTACAGAAGAAATGTACTTACGCTGAGTGAATACAAATGAATATTCTCATACATATACTCTCTAGGCCATAACGTCTGTCTGAATTCATCCGCTATAGATTGTTTACATGTAAACAAATATGTTTTTAAATAATATAACTGGGTTCTTAGAACCTACAAAAAAATAAAACAAGTTACTCATAATGAAATAACTGAAAATGGTTACAAAAGGAGTTTGATTATTTCAAACATGAATATTGATATGCTTAATTACATTCTGTTAAATTTATTCAAGGCTTTAAAAGACCTGAGGTTGGCGATAAACAGTTTACCATAATGTAAAGACACCTGTCTATCGTTTGTGACCTTGTGTTGATCAACTGTCTTTTGATGTGGTTAAAGTTGCAGTCTCATATACTTCAAATCTTCTTTCATCCAAGCACATTCTAATTTTATAGTAAACACCACTAATTAAACAAGTCAAATATGTACCATAATGCATCAACCCAAACACATGCAAGCAAGTGCCACTCCCTTTTAAACAAGTACAAGATAAAAAACTGATAACCAACTTACACAGTTAAAACTAATTAACATTAGTCATATTAAAACAATTTTTACAAATTTCAAAATACATGCACACTGATTAACTGTTATTTGGTAGAAGAAATCCCTGCTTTAATCTGTATCTATTTCAAATTTTTAATCAACTAGAAAATCATAGTTTGTTTCTCTAATTCAAAAAAGAATTAGTGATTCTTGAGCAATAAGCACATTTTTAAGGTCATTGGAATCATTTCTATTTCTAACACTAGTACTGTTGCATGCCACAAATCTTCTTTTACATTTTTATGCAACTAGATATACAATTTTTGGTTGTTAAGGTTGAAAAAGTAGTGCCGTGCCACATGTTTCTTCATCTTCTTGACAATTTGACAGTCCTTATAACAAAATGATATGAATGTTTAAAGTCCAGCAAAATAATAAAAATCAAAGAACATTTTTTTAAACCCTTGCATTAAATATGAACTCACCCTGAGATCTTCCATTTCCTTGACATGTTCATAAAGTTTAGGATTGACTTTAGAAATGTCTATTTTAGTTTGATCCTCTGCATCCTGCAGAAACTTGTAATTACATTTAGCAACTGAAAATAAAAATAAGTTATTTTTACGAAGCAAGAATTTTCAATCCTATTAATTAACAACTGAAGCGTAGTTAATACCTTACCCCACCTATAGAATGTTTGCTCATGTTGTTTTTGAATTTTTGCCTGATATTGGAAATCCTCGTTAACCATGCAGTGCAGTTAAAAAAATAATTTTATGCAAATTTTAATTTCCGCCCACTTCCACTGTTCCAGTCACTTATTCATAGCCTACTCTGGGTCCTAAGTTCCTTTTATAGAACAGCACTGTCAACATGGGTCGAATATAAGAAGAGCTTTATATAGTTGTGGACTGCCAATATTAATATATAAGAGGGGCTAGTTACCTGGGTGCTTTCGGAAGTCCCAGTTATGAATCAGCATGGCTGGAATACAAGAGGGACTAGTTACCTGGATGTTTTCTGAAGTCCAAGTTATGAATCAGCATGGCTGGAATACAAGAGGGACTAATTACCTGGATGTTTTCTGAAGTCCAAGTTGTGAATCAGCATGGCTTGGATGTAAGAGGGACTAGTTACCTGGGTGTTTTCTGAAGTCCCAGTTGTGAATCAGCATGGCTTGGATGTAAGAGGGACTAGTTACCTGGGTGTTTTCTGAAGTCCCAGTTGTGAATTAGCATGGCTGGAATGTAAGAGGGACTAGTTACCTGGATGTTTTCTGAAGTCCCAGTTGTGAATCAGTATGGTTTGTATGTAAGAGGGACTAGTTACCTGGGTGTTTTCTGAAGTCCCAGTTGTGAATTAGCATGGCTGGAATGTAAGAGGGACTAGTTACCTGGATGTTTTCTGAAGTCCCAGTTGTGAATCAGTATGGTTTGTATGTAAGAGGGACTAGTTACCTGGGTGTTTTCTGAAGTCCCAGTTGTGAATTAGCATGGCTGGAATGTAAGAGGGACTAGTTACCTGGATGTTTTCTGAAGTCCCAGTTGTGAATCAGTATGGTTTGTATGTAAGAGGGACTAGTTACCTGGGTGTTTTCTGAAGTCCCAGTTGTGAATTAGCATGGCTTGGATGTAAGAGGGACTAGTTACCTGGATGTTTTCTAAGTCCCAGTTGTAAATTAGCATGGCAGGAATGTAAGAGGGACTAGTTACCTGGATGTTTTCTGAAGTCCCAGTTGTGAATCAGCATGGCTGGAATGTAAGAGAGACTAGTTACCTGGATGTTTTCTGAAGTCCCAGTTGTGAATTAGCATGGCTGGAATGTAATACTCATCATTCTCGTGACATTCAAAACAATAGTACCCAGCATCAAATGTACAAACTCTCGGTTTACCATATACTGAAAAAATAAAATATTTTTCATTAATTGTCTTGAAGTTGTATTGAATGTATTTTTGTATTTTGAAGAGGAACAACAGGATTTTAACTATTATTACAGACTTTTGTATCATACAGCTGTGTTGTAGATAGCAGTGACTACTGTAAATTCAGAAATCATTGTGTGCATTTATTATTGCGATTTTGTCATTTTAGACTTATTATGCGATTTTTATTTTTACAATTTTGAGAAAAATACTGTTTACTTCAATTGAAATATTTCAAAATGCGAGTTTAAATTATTGCGTTTACAACTCTGTTGCATTTTTCACAATAATAAAAACCTCCCAAAAATATCTGAATTTACAGTATAGGTAAATATTAAGACATGATTGAAGAAAAGATAAAAGACAATAAGGGGTGTATTAAATGTGCAGTGTGTACAACCACTGATACTTTTTTCTGTAGTCACTGTGAAACACAAAATAATTAGAACTCTCATAATTTGAAAATATAAAGCTATTTTTAAAGAATTTCATTTAAGGTATAGGCGTCTTATTAATTGTCACTGTGCATGGACCTTTGAACTATTCATTATTGATCTCTCAATCAATATGCTTTGTCTATTTCCTACTATCTACCATTTGCAAAGGTCATAATAAAATCTAATTTGTGTATGGTACTACTTCAAGGATTATCCCAAAAACCAACAAATTGCATTTAATATTTCTATAATTTCAGACCATTTCTAACTGTTGCGAAATCTAGAGATTTGAGCTAACAATTAGGAAGGCCAAAAAAAATTCATAGCTTGCTGTGCATGTATGCCATGCCATGTGATTCAAGATTCTGTCAAAAGTTTCATGATCAGGAAATGGAATACAATCAGCTTGATAAGTAAAACCAAGAGAAATAAACACTAAATGTAATGCTTACTCAATCCTACAGGTCTGGTACAACCTTTACACTGATAGTTCTGAGCATCAAGTCCCTTCTCATTGGCGATCTCTCCTATTATCTCCAATTTTGATTGGGCAATCTATTTGAGAATATTGAAAAATTTATTCACAAAAAATAATGAGTGAAATAAAACACATAATCTTTGAATAAAAAAGATTCTATACTACATTAGATAGCTATTAACTCTAATTTTATAATCAAAATATTAGGCTCACTAATTCTAATCTTAATAATTTTTCAAGTAATTATTTTACAAGGTGTTTAATCATATCGATTTGACTGAATAAGTGCTACTCAAAATATTACTTAAACATTTACCAAAAAAATTTCAAATAAATAAATATTTGTTAAAATCTAGCCTTTTTTATGGTACTTTTTTGCATTCATTGCTGAAATTACTTTGCATAAGTTAAAACATCATATAAAAGCTACACTAAAATGTAAATATCCACAGACTACAAATAAGTAAAGACTTATGAAGCTTCAGAAAAGTGAAGGCAACCTACATTAGTATGTTAATTCTACTGTTAGTAAAAGTCAAAACACCAAGCTAAAGCTGACACAAAAAAAGCTATAAATCATTTGATATTGTTTGAAGTGATTGAGCTTTTGATTTTGCCATGTGATTAGGGACCTTCAGATTTGTATTTTCCTAGAAGTTCCGTATATTTGTTATTTGACTTTTTTCAAACATTACTTTTGTGAGAACTGAAGTCTTGGAAAGAAAAGAGTGTCGACAAAAAAAGTATATAAAAGTCTTTCATTTGAGCCCTTTACAGCTAAAAGGACAGCTTAAAATTTGAACAGTACATATTAAATTCTGCAAAACTATAGAGCACTTTATTTCAAGTTAGCCAACATTATATAATGTAGTGCTAATTTGACTGTAGTCTGGTAGAATATTTTTAAATAAATGTTTGAGTTATCTCCTCTTTGGGGATTATATGTTTATATCTATACTACTGTTCACACTATGTTTATATTATATAAATTAGGGAATTCACTAAAAAAATATGAAACCAGTAAATATCTCTACATTAAAACCTTGATATAAGTATTCAACATTTTACTGAAAATTATTCCCCATGGTAAAGGTTTCAAGGTTTCACTTTCTCTTTAGTAATATACCCGTAGCCAGGTGGGGTTCGAAGGGTTCGGACGAACCCCCCTTGAAAACAAATAAGCACTGTTAAAGTCAACGTTCTGTTCGAATTGTGACTGTTAAAGTCAAGTTTGTGAGTCCAAATAACCCCCCCTTGGAAATTCCTGGCTACGGGCCAGCTGAGTAGTGACAACAAAGTAATAATATAATAAAAACTGAACAACTTATATTTTACTAAATAGGGGTATAAATCTTGAAGTATAAAGTCATCTTCCTAAGTACTGTAGCCTAGTGTAGGTAATTTTAACATGGTTGAGCCCATGCAATTCCTTATACTGTGGATTCATTTAGTTTCGTTTATGGAGAAAAATTGTAACTTCATATATATTGGA
Organism: Mytilus edulis; assembly: GCF_963676685.1. Taxonomy (NCBI): domain Eukaryota; kingdom Metazoa; phylum Mollusca; class Bivalvia; order Mytilida; family Mytilidae; genus Mytilus; species Mytilus edulis. Next base: position 60,470,954 of record NC_092356.1, read on the forward strand.
TGATTTTGTGCTTAGGACAAAAAAGCTATAAGCATACAAGCCAATAGAGATGTGCACTCTGTTAAACGTTTTAAATTAGTACTGAACTATAAATCCACAGTAAACCCTTCCAAAAAATAATTTACAAAATAGTTAGTCAGTCATATATGATGAATACATTATACATCTTTTATTTAAGTTCAGAAGGTTAAAATATAGATATATATCAATCTACGAAAAGATAAGAAGATAAAGCTTAATATGCTCTAATAACACAGTAAACAGAAAGCAGTAGATTAAGGCATGCCGTCACTCACTACATCTGACATAGATGGCGCTATCTCATAATAGCCTTCTATTAATACTGTATCATCCTAAAGTGTCAATAAAAATAATTAAATTTGTACAAAGCAAAATTTATAGAGAACTCATATACATTTCATCCTTTATGATGTTAAGAAAACCCAAACATATACTGTAAACTCAATTTTGCATTAAGCTTTTTCTAGACAATTTCAGTAAACAAATTATTTTTGCCCATTTTTGTTTTGACAATCAATATAACTATTATTTTTCTTCTCGCAAAAGACAGGTTTATAAATAGCTTGCTTTAATAAGCTGGTTTAGACTAATATTGAACACTGGAATAAAAATTCAACTACTAAAAGTTTATTATAATACAGGTTTTAGAATATGCAATACGCATCATACAAAATTCAGCAAATTTTCCAGAAGACTTTTGATGTTAATTATCATTCTTCAGTAATTATAAGGTATAAAATCCGACAGTTTGTTTGTGTATATAGTACAAAGCAGGTTCAAATATTCATTAAACTTTTCAATATTTTTTATCAAAATAAACTTGATAATCCATTTTTAATTGTGAAAACAAACTGCAAGGATTGCTCACTGAACTCAAATCTTCAGTCTATCTGTATATATATCAACACTTAAGTTTTTAATGGTTTACTGTTTTTATTAACACTACCTATTTGAAGGTAGGCATCATTTCCATATAAACACAAACAGGAAAATAATTAAAGAACATGTACAGATCATGTGAATATAGGGAAAATTTCAGCAAATGTTTCATTTATAAAGGGACATAACTCCAGAACAGTGAGAGAAACACAACTCATATTTAAACTTGATTTGTTTTTGGTGGTTATGGGCATGGTTTATAAGTTTTAAAATATTTGGTTGAGGCAAACTAAAGTTGGAGAACATGAACCAATTTTGGAGATTTAGAGATGTATAGACAGTAAGACAGGGAAAACCTTTTAATGGCCTCTTAGCATTGCGGCTGGGGCATATAAAAGTCAAATTAACTCAAAAAGAACTACATTTTGTATATTGCAATTGTCTTACCTCCAACTCATATATCCTGTTGATGTGCTGAGGAGGTGGCGACATGTCTGATGACTCCGGTAAATCTTGTAGGACATCTTCCAAAGAAGGGGAGGTAACAGAACTCGAAGGTGTGTAATTTTTCAGCAGAGATCCAAAACTTTCAGCTATCAATGACAAGTTTTATGAGTACTATAAAGCAATCAATACAATTTGTTTAGTGAAGTTATTCATTCTATATTGAAATGTAAAGCTATGTCTGGAAAGTACTTTATAATAGATAGATTCTACCATTGCAGCATGCATGACATGTTTGATAAGATATATATGCACTACAGACAATTAAAACTTTAAAAATTTAGATCAGGCTTGTGTAGCATTTTAAATATCTGAAGTCGACAGTGGTCAAATAAATTATTTCAGGGGATACAGTGGTAGACTCTATATTTCTCTATTGTTGTTTTTTTAAGATATGAGGCTATTATAATCTGCAAAAGATATGTTCTTTTAATGTGATGTAACAAGCCCTTTTTTGCGGTCACAATTGCAAAATCAAAAGACAGCAAGCTGATTGAACATAATCTAAATTAACAAATGAGCAAGAGTGTACACTTTTAAATTGTTTGATATTTTGTTACATTGAGGCTTTTCTCTAGTTTTCTTTATGGTATGTGTTTGCTGATGGCTGAAGGTCCTATGGTAATCTTTCGTTGTATACAAACTTGTCCTGTTAACTGGGAGTAAGTAACTAGTCTCAGTTCAGTTAAATCATTTGCTGCATGTATGAGTCTCATTTAATATCACTACATTGTTTGATACTAAAGCTAATTGTTAGTCATTGAGTAAACTTTTACAGACCGCTATTTTATACCAAAGATAGTATAGATATTGTAAAATAGATACCCTCCTGCCTACCTTTTGGTCTGTTTGGAATGTTTCTAGACTCAGGTAAAGGCTCTATGGTGTCTGCTGCTTCCAACTGAAACGATGAGGACCATCCACTTGCAGCCCCTAAACTATTACCAACACTAGAGGGCGACGTTAATCCTACGTCATCTGCTTTATCACTCTCTGATCTAGGTCTGGTAGAAGTTTGACTTTCCTCTATTGTTCTAAATGGTGAGGTAGAACTCTGAGGGCTATTACGAAGAGGTTTTATAATTGGCAAGGAATACCTGTGTTTTGAAAATTTCATTTTTGAAGTTTCAATTGAATTTGCAACAGCTGGTGACATTTCAGGAGCAGATTCATGTTTTGATGCACAAAAATCAGGTTTTAAATTATGTTTTTTGCCTCTAATTTTTACACCAGAAGACACAGGACTGGTTGTTGCTGATGCTGAAATGGAAGATGGACTGTCTGCAATGCCCGAATCTGATTGGTCAGGACTAGATTGAGGTTCTTGATTTAAATTACTTTTGTCACCAAGTATATCTGCTAAGATCCTAGCATTTTGATCTTCACGGCTATGTTCTACCGCAAACCCATCAACTGTGTCGATATTGTTTGCTAAATCACTGTCATTACTTTTAAAATAATTTTGTTCAATATTTAAAAAACTTTCAGATTGTGCATTTGCTCTTTCCCTATAAGGTATTTCATCACCGTTTTCTAAACTAAAATTAACCGGAGAATTTGATGTTGACAGAGAACCTCTTTCAGGAGCCTTGTCATTGTCAAAACCATTAAAAGTCTTTGAGTCATCAACATTTTCAGGGCTAATCTTCATATGTTCTAATTCATCTGAATGTTTTATCGTAGAGTCAATGTTGTTTACATTTACTGGACTATGTCTCCTATGTTCTAATTCATTTGAGCGTTTTATCACAGATTCGATATCGTCTGCTATAAATGAATCCTGAGTTTGATCCTCTTCTTCATTTAGGGTAAACATAACATCTTCCTTGTTATCATGGTCAACGTAAACTGCTGGATTTAAGTTGTATTTTACTGGATCAGGACAAGAAATATGACTTGAACTCGAGTATTCCGTGTCTGGAGGCGATGAACTCTGTGTGTAGTGTTTTAAATTTTCTACATCTTGTCTTGTAAAACCTTGGGCAAAATTTCCTGCATTGAATGGTGTATTAGGTGGAGTCTTGGGTTCGTGTACATGTCCAGATTTTCGATGTGAATGAATGACTTTAACACTGGTGTCTTCTGATTTCTTGGTCCTCAAAACTGGTTTCTCTTCTAGATGCTTCCCTAAAACAGTAATGGTATGTATTTTACTGATGGCATGGTCATAATAAATTCATTTTGCATTTATATTTATAGAAGGTAATCTATTAAGCCCTTCATGTACCACATTTATATTGTGCTTGACTTTCATCAGTTCAGGGTAACAGTAACACACTGTTACCAGTACTTATCAGAGGACTGTAAAATGTAGTCTATTCTATTGTTACTCCTTTCATAAGTTTGGGGTAACAGTGACACACTGGTTCCAGTACTTACAAGATGACTGCACAAGGTAGCACATTGTTTCTACTTTTGTCAGTTTAGGATAACAGTAACACACTGGTTCCAATAATTACTAGATTACTGTACAAGGTAGCACATTGTTACTCCTATGTCAGTTGAGTGTAACAGTAACACACTGGTTCCAGTACTTACCAGATGACTGTACAACAGGTAATGGTGTATCATCGACTTCTAAGATTCCAGCTACTATCAATGGCGTGTTAGTCCAGGAATTTAAAACTCTGGAGTTGTAAGATAACTTAAATTCTATTGTCATTAAACCTATAAAATAAAAACATAAATTTATAGCAGTTATTTATCTTTTTCATATGATAAGGACTAAGAAAAATACCATTTGATTATATTTAATTAAACATTAACTTTTTTTATACTCAAAGTAATTTAGGACTTGAGATATTGTAAAGAAATATACTTAGTGTTTACCTTAAGAAAACTGTTGAATGTTTTTTTCTTGGTTTCTGTCTCTGACATTAACATATACATGTACTATACTATATAACAGGCTATTAGGCCAACTAAAATTAATTAGTAGATTTTCATCCAAATTTTTGAAAAACATGGGGCGGGTGGGAGGATTTTATTTTTAAAATTTTATTTCATATGAAACCCTTGTCACAAGTTCTTCATACCACGGGGTATATGCTAGTGGAAAACAATCTTGTATAATGTATATACATGTTGTATAAGGAATCTGACACTATTTTTTAAACTCTTAAATAAAAATCCCTGATTGGCAACCACTGTTATACATGTAATTGCCGCTTTAGAAACCTATTTATAGTATACATCAAAGGGAAGAGAAATGCTCTTTTCAGTTGGACTAGACCTACACCAAATTTATTTTGCTTTCTAAGCAATGGTTTGTAGTCCGCATAAAGTCATTAAAATGTATTGGTACAATTGTATGCAACACAAGTATTATGAATACAAAATAAAATGTAAACTCAGTGTGGAGAGTAATTATGTGATGTAAAACATGAACTTAACCAAAAAGTAGTTTTTTAATGACTAAATTGAGGGTATTGGGACAGTTACAGAGGGTGTTTGTTGTTTGTCAACAAAAACAACAGCCATGGGTAAATATAAGGGAATTAAAATGCGTGTTTGTCAACTTTTTTCTCTCAATATACGGTCATAAATCAAACAAATTCGTGCTTGTGTCAAATTTCTTTAATCCAGTCATGTTTTTTTGTACCAATTTATTCTACGATTCTTGCACTTTGGATATCATTTACAGTCCAAATTTCCTGACACATAGTCATTGTATAAATAAAGAAAAAACACGGTTTTCGATTCACTTGTGACTACCGCAATTTGCGTTAAATGACAAGGCGTTTTACTCGTTACTCGAATATTTCATGCCCTTCTCGTTACCAATCTCTATTCTCGGTAGATGTTGTCATTATAGAGCAGCAGAATATGTCGACTCAATCATATCGTTTTTAGATTACTCGGAGAAATACAAAAACGAAATTTGAAACAGGAAGTGTTGAATGAAACGAAATTATCGATGGTTCCCAGTAACGGACATGATAAAATCCGCAAATCGTATTTTTGTTAAATAAAAAAAATCGGGGCGGGACGATTTCAGAGGGGCGGGCGGGGATGAAAATCTAGCAATTAATTTTAATTGGCCTTATTTGAACTTGGAATTATTTTTAATTATGGAATTTGCATAATTTCTTGTGTTTAAATTTTTTGATAAATTCCATGTTTATTTGGTATTATAATCTTTTGAGCGGTTAATAACACTTTCCATATAATGTATTTTGGTTAGATAGTGTTGTGCGCGGCACAGTACATTCTATTGAAAATATACTATTTTCTTTGTAATAGAAACTGTTGTGCGCAGCACAGAACATTTCAGTACAGAATAAACATGGAATTTATTAAAAACATCAATAACAAGAAATCAAGCAAATTCCATAATTAAAAATAATTCCAAGTTCAAATAATAGCCTGTTATATATACATTTCTTTTTGCTCTCAAGAGCAAGTAACATATATTTTATTTAGAAGATAAATATTGTCTAAATCTTATGTGAACATTTAAAATATATACTGCTCTTTTGTTTCAATTCTTATGTGAATTTGTAAAATACTGCTCCTGCTTTCGATTTTTCTTACCTTTTAAAAGAGATTTAAAAATTTCTTGCTGATCAAAATCATTTAAATAAGCTAGTCCATGATAAAAATACCTGAAAAATATAATAAGATATTTTATGAGATTACATTTCTTTATATATGCATACCAGTTGCACATTATTAACAAGTCCAATCATATTTTTCAATGCTGCTTTTATACATGAATAGAATTTAGCACAGGAAACCTTCGAAAATTAATTTTGCATTATGATTGTGTATGTACTTGATTAATATCATCAAAGATACTACCAGGCTATTAGTTAATATTATCAGATGTGTGTTTAATTTACCAAAGACTCATCATAGGCGTTAAATCAAAACAGAGGAAAGGCCTTTCAACAGTATAACTAGAAATAATATCAAACATTTATTTAGATATAGGTGCCTATATATTAAATTTTTCTTAAAAAGACATTAAATTGGAAATGAATAATTGGTACCAGGCATTAAATAAGATACACTTTTTATAAAATGATATTGTTTTAAGATTGATTGATTGATTTTTGATGTGTTAACGCCACTTTTAAGCACCACATTTAGGCTATTTCGTGGCGGCCAGTTTATATTGGTGTAGGAAGCCAGAGTGCCCAGAGAAAACCACCACCCTTTGATAGGCAAACTGACAATCCTAGTCAATTAAGATTGTAGTCAAGTGCACCCGTGGGGTTTGAACTCACAACCTCAGTATTGTTTTAAGAAGCTTAAAGTAAATAAATTCTTTTTTTAATAAAAAACAGAGAGTATGCATTAGTTTCCAGAAATTATATTAAACATACATTAAAGATGTAACAAACAAAAAGTAAAATAAATTGATAATCAACATGATCAACAACTTTAAACAAAACAAACTTAAAATTTAAAAAAGAAATGGGGAATTGAATGTTTCAAAGAGACAACAAACCCGGCAACCTGCAGAAAATAATTGTTTATTTTTTTTCTCAGATTTAATTGTAATTTAATTTAATCATTATAAATGTATTTATACATATTTCTTTTTGATTTTAATTTACTCAACAAAACATAAATAATACTATAAATGAGACATAGACGAAGACATATTATTTTGATTCAGCATAGTATCAAACATAGAAAATTAGCTGTGCAGAAATTTTTACCATATAGGTATTTAAAAAAAAAGGATTGTGCACATAAAATCATACAACTCAATAAAGTCATGCAACAACCAAAATAAAAGATTTATTTCAAACTATTGCAATTTTTTTTATAAATAGAACTGGATGACATAAGTAAGCAGTAGCTCAAATAGCAAGGACTTCTCTGGGTCACCTAACAATAGAACAGTGGTGATCAAAATTGATGATTTTAAAAAAAAAAGCACTAGATAGCAAAGCAATTCATATTATCTTCAAATTTAGAAAAAATAAACATATTAGGAAAGCAGTATACCTATGAAAATAATAAATTAACTAAAATGCAGTGCTAACATCAAACACATGTAATTCAAATATATGCAGAACAGCCACATATCCAACTATTTCAAGACTTCATCAAGTTTTCAAATTGAGAAAACATGTTTTCGGTCCTGAAATGATCCAGGAAATTGTTTAACAGTGTAGCTGCAGCATAGTAAAATGATTGTTTACCATAAGTAGATGTTCTAAACCTGGGAACATCTCATATATTACTGTATCTAAAAGAGGACTTGAAAAATTTAACTTTTGGAAGACTGTTCATACACGATAGAGTAGTATAAATCATAATCTTTAAAGTTTCTAAATCTATAGTCCTGAGTCTGGGCACCAAGCTAATTGAAAACCAAAGCCTTATATACAAGTTGAAAACATATGGAGTTATTATTAACAAAATGGAAACCAGAGTTCTCTTTCTTGAAAATTTTCTAATATCAATGTATTTTTTTAGTTCAAAAATGCAAAACTAAATGGCAGAAATTATATTTACTCAGTAAAAATTAATGAAATATATTGGGTACATATAGTTTTGAAAAAAAAGGTCCTTAACTTTTGAAGATATAAACATGCTGAGATGCCTTTGTCCCCAAATTACTAATACAAACACTGATTTACATTGTTTCACAATTTTAGCTTGAATATCATAAAAGCCAGTAGTATAATATTCTGTTTATTTATTTCTACCTTGAATAAAACTTACATTAAAGTTTTGTTGTTAGCTATCAATGCATCTACATAGCTGAATTAAACTTACATTAAAGTTTTGTTGTTAGCTATCAATGCATCTACATAGCTGAATTAAACTTACATTAAAGTTTTTTTGTCCGCCATCAAGGCATCTACATAACTGGTTATTATACCATCATTTAATGCCACTCGTATCCATGCCTGTCAATAAATCAATGTATTATGAATGCAAAAATATGTTGATGCCAACATAATTGGTGTGTCCAAATCGCACTCAGCATGTAATTTTTGTTCATCTAATTTTGTAAGCTCCAGCTCGAAGTGGTTTGGCTTCTTTTTCTGTTTAAACATTTACATTTGTTAATTCAGTAACATATAATTGATAAGATTAAACTATTGTTGTGCCCTGAATAATTTCAGACATACTTTGGAATTACCATACTTTTCTTTGTAGGTACCAATTTTTTTAGATTTGTGAAAACATTGTTGCATCTAGATCTGTTTGAAGGCTTTTTGAATATATTGTTTTGATGAAGAAAAAAAATCAGACTACATGAAAACTAAGTATGTAAGGGACATATAGTTAATTTCTGTGTCATTTGGTCTCTTGTGGAGAGTTATCTCATATGCAATCTTACCGCATCTTCTTATATATACCTATATATTGTTAAGTACTAATTGCTTGCTTGCAGGGAAGCACTTAATCCACAATAACTGGTACCCAACAAATAATCATACTTTCACATTATATCTTGCAATTTCAAATACATCTAAAACTATTAAACACAACTAATATAAGATTACAAATTACATTCTGTATATATATAATATCTTACATTCACTCGTTCATATGAATGAAATAGTATATCAAAGTTTATATTCAATTGACCAATAATTGTCAACATAACCTTGTAATGAACTCTTATAGCTGACTATAGGGTTTGGGCTTTGCTCATTGTTGAAGGCTACACTGACGTAAAGTTGTTAATTTCTGTGTCATTTGGTCTTTAGTGGAGAGTTGTCTCACTGGCAGTCATATCACATCTTCTTTTTTATATTTTAGTCAGTAGAGGACAATAAAGTGACTTGTAGTTGTAAACGATCTACTGATTTGGTATCTGGTGGATATTTGTCTCATAGGCAATCTTCCCACATCTTATTCTTATGTATAGTGAAAAAATTGGGTAACATTGTAAAAACCTAAGACGGATTAGGCTATTATATTTAGGTCTTAATTGGTCATATAGCTCTACAACTGTTAGAATTCTTATACATCCTTGGCTTTTAAATTGTCACCATGAGCATTCCTGATAAAGGTAAATCCAGAAAAGTGCTTTGGATGCATGAAATTTATAAAGTGGTGTTTTAATTTTTTTATTGTAGATAACCAAATTAAACCTCATGTTAACAACATTTCAAAAAGAAAACCAAATTAAACCTCATGTTAACAACATTTCAAAAAGAAAAGTACATCCTTAGTCCTTACCCTACATAGTCCTATTTCTGTAGTAATCTGTCCAAGTCTTGTTAGCTGGGCTGTAGTATCTTTATGTGTGAACTTTGTAGCAAAACTCCAAAAATTCTACAAAAATAAAGAGACAGATTTGTTTTTTACATTTTTCAAAACTGAAAATGCTGAAAATATTACAAGGATAAGATGTGCTGCCTTCTGCATCTTTTTTTGTAAATTTTTAGTAGCAAATATGATGATTCAAATGATATGAAAGTATGTTGTTCCTAATGGTCATTATTATTTCAATTATCTGATTGATTGTGACAAAAAGTTTTGAGAAATTAGATACTTAGTTCTGACTGTCAAGTATTAATTGAATTGCTGGTCTTTCGTTTTTTTTTTTACTATTTCAAACAATTTAATCAATACATAAATATCATGGATGTATATTCACTTACAATGCTTTGGTCTGCATTTTCTCCATTTTGTAGACCAACATATTTACCAAGCTGAAAAAAATGAACAAGATATTGTTTATAAATATGCAATGTCAAAAATAGGCTACAGAATATACAAACTTAAGAGTCAGAAGCCTGTTGTTCAGTGGTTGTGGTTTGTTCATGCAATTCTTAGGTGTTTCTCCATTTTTTTTAAACATAAATTAGATTGTTGGTTTTCCTGTTTGGATTGTTTTACACTGTATATAGCTAGTCATTTTAGTGCCCTTTATAGCTGGCTGTTTGGTATGAAGAAAGACTCTGGGTTGATAGCCGCACTTTGACCTATAATTGTTTACTTTTTATACATTGTGACTTAGATGGAGGGTTGTCTCATTGGCACTTACCCAGTATACCACATCTTCTTAATGCAAAATATCATTTCTTATCTTCTTCATGTTATTTCTTTTATATGTCACCAGTTTTGTAGAAATGGCAAAGTCCACGATTTGTAAGAGTAAAGTTACATGTATAATAAAAAGAAGATGTGGTAGGATTGCAAATGAGACAACTATCCACAAGAGACCAAATAACACAGAAATTAACAACTATAGCCGTCACTGTACAGCCTTCAACAATGAGCAAAGCCCATACAGTTTAGTCAGCTATAAAAGGCCCCAAAATGACAAATGTAAAACAATTCAAATAGAAAACTAACAGCCTAATTTATGTACAATAAATGAACGAAAAACAAATATGTAACACATATATACAAGTGATAAGCACTGAATTACAGGGCTCCTGACTTACATGTAGCACAGGCACATAAATACAGAATGTGGTGGGATTAAACATGTTAGGCGGATCCTCCTCCCCTAACCTGGGACAGTGGTGTTACAGTACAACATAAGAACAAACTATAAAAATCAGTTGAAAAAGGATTAATGCATCAGATGAATACAAATAGAAATACATCTAACAAAATCACAAAGTGGAAGTGGCTGGGTACTTGTAAATCCCAACAAGAATGTAAAGTAACTGGATAAACAATTTTCATTCTTCAAGCTTGCACTGATATGAAAATTATAACAATTTATAATTACTCTCCAATGTCACTCATTTGTTCATTTTGTTTTGTGGAAGTGGGATTTTGTGAATTTAGTAATTAGCAATGGAAAGATAGTCTATAAAGATAAGATTGCATAGGAAATAATTAGATTTCTGATACTGACCTTTTTTACCACTGAATTCTTTAATCCATGCAAGAATACAGCTTCCAATATATTACACACATGGTTGGCTGTGTCAGAACTGTAAGGGAAAAGGATTTTAATGCAACTATACTGACAAATACATGTCTAAAGTATTGCAATGTATGTAAAGTAGAAGTCACTGATTGACATAAATGGCATGAATGGCCTATCTTAGAAAAAAAACATGAAGACATTTTTACGAGTTGATATTTGAGACTGAAAGTCTGTATACACTTTGTTTCTTTATTATTATGAGGCTGACTTCATGCAGGAACTTCTTAGGAAGAAAGATAAGAAGTTAGCAATATCCTTTAACTCTACTTTCCGCTATATAGATGACGTTCTTTCACTAAACAATTCAAAATTTGGTGACTATGTGGAACGCATCTATCCCATCGAATTGGAGATAAAGGATACTACAGATACAGTTAAGTCGGCTTCATATCTCTTGACTTACATCTAGAAATTGACAATGAGGGTCGGTTAAAAAATCAAACTTTACGACAAAAGAGATGATTTCAGCTTTCCAATTGTGAACTTTCCATTTCTAAGTAGCAACATTCCAGCAGCACCTGCATACGGGGTATGTATCTCCCAATTGATACGATATTCCCGTGCTTGCATTTCCTATCATGATTTTCTTGATAGAGGGTTACTGCTCACAAGGAAGCTATTAAACCAAGAGTTCCAAATGGTGAAGTTGAAATCATACCTTCGTAAATTTTACGGACGCCATCACGAGTTGGTTGACCGTTATGGAATAACCGTTTCACAAATGAAATCGGATATGTTCCTTACATCGTAACTACAATCCCCTTCCCTTTCATGAATGTGACCTACCGAATTAGACTATTAACCGGATTTGTAATCACATAAGTAACACGACGGGTGCCACATGTGGAGCAGGATCTGCTTACCCTTCCGGAGCACCTGAGATCACCCCTAGTTTTTGGTGGGGTTCGTGTTGTTTATTCTTTAGTTTTCTATGTTGTGTCATGTGTACTATTGTTTTTCTGTTTGTCTTTTTCATTTTTAGCCATGGCGTTGTCAGTTTGTTTTAGATTTATGAGTTTGACTGTCCCTTTGGTATCTTTAGTCCCTCTTTTGTAACTGTATGATAATTATTATCATGAAATTTTCAACATGTTCAAAATACAAACCCAGTTATTTCAGGCACAAATCAATGCAGTGGTACCAGATATAAGACTCACATTATTATGACACATACTAAAAATAAGTTCAATATATGAAGATGTTTAGAAAATTGGTATAACTGATATTTTCACAAAACGGTTCACTTACCTAAGGATTGCCTCCCCTGTACTACAATGCTCTTGTTGTAGAGATTTAATTGCCGAAGATAACTCTGATGATATCTTTCTTTTTATCTTAGTTTCTCGTATGATTTCATCTCTTGTTGGTCCTGAAAAATATGAAAAATATTATCTGTTATATCCATCATAAATCACTTTTATTGTAAATAAATAGCTTTATAAGGCGAATATAAAACATGTAAATAAATTTAAAAAAACACATTTCAAACAATATTTTATACATGAATACGCCAATTTTAGGCCACCAGAAAGTATGACCCAACACATCTTGCTTAACGTCTTTGTACCTTTTTTTTAATACATGTTCTCAGTTGTTTAAGGAGCCTAAGCAGTACCACAGTATTAAAGTTATGGTTTATTATGTGTTTGGTATGCTTGGTCTTTGAAAGTCACTGCTTATTTGGAGATTTCTTCTGATCAATGAGTGTAGGATAGGGGTACTGCTCATGCACTGATGCAGAGCTGTAACTACTGATGACGGTTTGGGGCCGCCCCTAAAAGATTTTTTTTTCTCTCAGCAAGGATTGTTATATCCTTGTTCTCAGTAAAAAGGCTAAAAATGACCCATTTTCCTTCGATTTCCTTACTTTAAGAAACATCAGTATTGCTTGAACCTGGAAGCATTTTTTATGCAAAAACAAGCTGAGATTGTTGTTCGGGGTTAACCAAGGCTTCGTCTTGGAGACCATACTTTAACCTATTATTGTCAACATTAAATACATTGTGACCGCGGATTTTTTTTCTCAATATGGCTAAAAATCACCCGTTTTCCTTCGATTTCCTTACTTCTTAAAAGAAACAGTATTGCTGGATCCTTGAAGAAATTTTTATGTAACCAATTATTATCTGTTTTTAAATACATTTTTGTTAGGAATCAAGCTGGTAACTTAAAAATACATGTAAAGTAAGTTCATAGAACGCAAGATATTTTTTTTATTGAGGACCTTGAATTTCAATATTGTTGAAAGCTCAGAACAGACATGTATATAACTACAACCAGGGACTTTCTACTAGTATATACTTAGTATAGAAAGTCACTGCTACAACAATTAGGAGTGTTTTTAAAACTACTAAGGCATTGACCATAATATTCTCTTACGTTCGGAAGACGTTAAAAAATGACCCAACAGCTAACAATCGGCAATGAATTTCCGATATCATAAAAGATTCACAATACATTATATATAAGGGAACTTTCTCTGCTTAATTGAGCCCCTAAATAAATGTGAATGGTTTTAAGTTTTATTCAATTTTGTCGAAAGCAAGGTTTTAATCATAGATGTGTTATCGTAGCCACACGAAAAAAAAAATTAAAAAATACTGAAACGGTCCAATTTCGATAAAAAAAAATCCGGAAAATGACAGATATCACGTATTATGATAAAAAAGTTATCAAAGGTACCAGGATTATAATTTAGTACGCCAGACGCGCGTTTCGTCTACATAAGACTCATCAGTGACGCTCATATCAAAATATTTATAAAGCCAAACAAGTAAAAAGTTGAAGAGCATTGAGGATCCAAAATTCCAAAAAAGTTGTGCCAAATACGGCTAAGGTAATCTATGCCTGGGATAAGAAAATCCTTAGTGTATCGAAAAATTCAAAGTTTTGTAAACAGGAAATTTAGAAAAATGACCACATTATTGATATTGATGTCAACACCGGAGTGTTGACTACTGGCCATGGGCTATTCTATTCTATTCTACCATATAGTGACCGCCTTCAACAAATTGAAGATTATGTCACAGGAGGAAACTTACAACAAGACATAGATTGGAAAAATGTACAATTTTTAAAAAATAGGAAAAATTAAAAATTTAAAATGTTTTGTATAATAAAGTAAGATGTTGTAATTAAGTTAATATTGATGCTTTGAAATTGAAGATTTGAAAGAGTCGACTGAAGTGCAATTTACAATGTTGTCCGGTAGTTTGTTCCAGTCGGTGATAGTTCTTGGAAAATATGACTCTTTTCTGTACTGTGTTTTGCAGGATGGAATTTGGAAGCTGTTCGAATTTGTATGTCTTGTTTGTCTTTTTTGTGGAATTAATTTATTTTGTTTAGGGATTGCAACCTTTTCGTGTTCAATTTTGTAGAGCATTACCAATCTGGAGTCTTTTCTTCTGTCAGAGAGACTGCGCCATTCAAGATGTTGTAACATGTTACCAACGCTTGAGGTGTTTCTGTATTTGTTAGTAACAAAACGCGCAGCCCTCCTTTGAACTTTTTCAATGCTATCTATGTCTTGTTGTAAGTATGGATCCCAAACAGAGCAAGCATACTCTAGTGATGGTCTTACTAGGGACTTATATGCTTGCTCTTTAATGGATGTTGAACTTATGTTCAGGTTCCTCTTTAGAAAGCCTAGTGTGCTATTAGCTTTCTTGCATATGTTGTTAATATGCACATCCCATTTAAGGTTTGAACTGATGGTGACCCCCAGATATTTTGCTGTTGTTACATGTTCTAAAGAATGATTGTGTAATGTGTAGTTAAATGTGATTGGTTTTTTATTTCTGGTGACTGAAATTACATTACACTTATCTGGGTGGAATGCCATTTTCCAGGTAGTTTCCCACGATGCCAGTTTGTCAAGATCTTTTTGTAGTGTTAATGCATCGGAGTTTGATTTTATTGCCAAATAAACTATTGTGTCGTCTGCAAATAAACGTACTGTAGATGTTAGACCAGATGGAATGTCATTAATATAGAACAAGAAAAGACTTGGTCCAAGAACTGACCCCTGTGGAACCCCTGACTCAACTGCAACATACTCAGATTTTTCCCCCTCTAGAACTACTGCCTGTTTGCGATTGCTAAGAAAATTTTGTATCCAGTAATTTAATTCCCCCTGTATCCCGTAATGATGAAGCTTATTAGTTAAAAAAGAATGTGAAACTTTATCGAATGCTTTAGAAAAATCCATGACCAAAATATCTGTTTGTTTACCATTTTCCATGTTTAGTGAGACATCGTCTATAAATTCTAATAGTTGTGTTTCGCAGGATCGATTTCTGCGAAATCCATGCTGTAGGGGATATAAAATGTTGTGATTATCTGCATGTTTCATGATGTGTTTTACTACGATGTGTTCTAAAAGTTTGCAACAAATACATGTGAGTGATATAGGACGGTAGTTTTCAGGGTTATATTTTTGGCCTTTTTTGTATACAGGAGAGACATGGGCAGTTTTCCAGTCATCTGGAACAACGCCTGTTTTGATTGACTTCTCAAAGATAATAGTGAGTATGGGTGCAATTTCATGTGAAAGTTCTTTTAAAAATCTTGGTTTAATTTCATCTGGTCCTGCTGCTTTGTTTGGATTTAAGTTATGTAAGAGTTTTTGTATACCTTCTGTTTTTATTATTAATTTTGATATGGGTGGAAAAGAAGTATTCTGTGGCATGTTACACTGTTTGACAAATTCTGTATGAGAAATATTAGATGCTGGTGTAAATACAGACTGGAATTGTGCGTTAAGTGCCCCAGCTTTTTGTAGTGGAACACTGGTGAGAACACTGTTAAAACTGTAAACTTGTGTTGTTTATAACATAAATTCAAGTTCTTCGTGTACATATTGTCAATATTTCATTTGATTACTTCAAGAAAAAAATTTGGAGTAGAAAATTCAGGGCAGCAATGCCTCCCCTGCCTCATAGGTACATTCATGTAGTTACGGCCCTGATTTTGTATTTTCAACTGAATGAAAAATTACAAATAAGTGTTACATACTGGCTTTTATACTAATATGATAATATAGACTGTAGTACCATAAATTTAATAATAATAGAAATTATGACAGGTGTTTCTTTGAGGGTTCGAATCCCGCTGGTACCATCCATGGATTTTCACATCATTGGCGCTGTGAGCAATAATTACTACTTGTACAAACAAGTGTTATATAGGTGCCTGGCAGTTAGATATGGGGTCATGGTGGTTGACCAGCGGTCATAGGATGACCATGACATATCTAGGTGGAACTGGCCAGAGGATTTCCGAGTAGATGTCTCGGGGTTGTACAGGTAGTGGACCTGTGAGTTGCTCGGATGGATGGTACGCAGCCTGAAAAAAGAAAAAGGGGAAGAGTGTTGTAGACCTGGGGATATAAAGGTAGTCTAACTCGCTGAGTTAGGGAAGATCTTCTTTGGCTCAATTGGTTAGAGCGCTGCCTTTGGATCCCGAGATTGAGGGTTCGAATCCCGCTGGTACCATCCATGGATTTTCACATCATTTCTTCGACTCTGAAATTATGCTACATTTTGTTTGAGATTTAACAGTGTTTTTAAGTGTTCCTCAAATTACCACGCTTCTTGAAAATTTTCCCTGAAAGACTCATTAGTTTCTAACATAACATGTAAAGACTGATAAACATAAAAGATCATATATAAGTGCTTTGTTATTCTGCGTTCCTCTCGTGATGGGTGTTCCTACAGCTGGTTTATTTATTTCCGGTTATTTCGTCCCTCTTGACTCTTCACTCCTTAAAGTCGACCAAGCTAGAAAAATTCGAATGTTGGATTCTCCTTAGCTTCCGGTTGGAAAATGGCTTCTGCTAGGACAGGTGCCGCGTTGGAACTTCGTAAAATTAGGAAGAAAATTCGACAGATTGAGAATCTTGAAAGTCTAGATAGAGATTTGACAGATGAAGAACTCAACAAAGTGGGCATTTTTTTGTTTTTCAACTGACATTGACCATATAAATATACAAACATAATTTTAGACCAGTAAATTTTAGAATTAAACTTATTATTTTACTTGGCATAACATTATTCAATTCAATTCAATTCAATATTTTATTGGAAAGAGCACAATAGAGGCGTGATCCAAATACAGTCAATTATAATTTTAAAACAACACATAAATGAAATAAAGATTCATGTAACAAGTCATGAGCCAATTCTATGTATATCCCCGAGGAACCAGTAATGACGCACCTAACGTTGTGTTTGTCTCTGCATTTAATCTACCATTTAAAAGAAAAAGAAACACGGAATAGAATGAAAGATTGATCACTTGTTAATGTATTTCAATCATTAAACAGTTGATTTTTGAAACAGTAAAAGCAATAAAAATCATGTTTGCTAACATTACAAACGGACTGTCAACTTATGATGGGTACCAGTAATGACGCACTATAAACAAACCAGTAAAAACCACTTGCAGTGTACCTGATGTTCGAAAAATTGCTTCAATCCGGATAATTTAAAGTTAACACTTTTCAACAAATTTAATTTTAATAACAAATTTTGACATTTACAGTCACTTTTATGATCATGTTGATAGCAACACAATTTTTTTCATTAATTTAATTGTAACCTATATTTTATTTCAAATTTTATATAAAATTGTTCAAAATTTATCAAAGTGACATATATATTCCATATACTTGAAAATAAGAAGTAATTGCATTCATAAAACAACATTGACATTAAAACATTTATCAATGTATACTTCGTACAATGAATGAAAAAAATCGATAAACAATAGAAAATTATATAAGCGACGATCATTTGTTCTACAGTGATTCCCGCTTAAATGTAAAACCATGTCACATGACAGTCATATGATTTGAAAAACACAAACTGGGGCAGCATGTGCATACATACTTTTGCCGGCCAAAGTGGATTTAGGACTGATAATCATTCTGGGAAGGGTAGACTGTTTTTGACCTTAATAAAATGGCAGAAATTGCATTATCTTTACTAATTCAAGCAATAATAACATTTCTGGACAGAGTTTGAGGCATCTATGTTGTAGTCATATGACCTTCACCATCATGTTATGAATAGTAATTATCGATGACGTCACATCTTTTGTTTAGAAATATAAAACCCAAAACTAAATTGGTGCGTCATTTCTGGTCCGCGTCAAAACAGGTACCAAGACGATACAAATACATTATAAACTGATATTGATACCATAAACTTATATTTCAGTATTATTCTAGATTTTCATATATTTACTTAAAACACACAATATAAGATAACATTAACATGTATGATAAGATGAGGTTAAATGCATTTAACTGCCAATGAGATAAATATCCTCTAGACACTAGATAACTTAAGCAAGTGTGTGTAACTGTTCTGAAAATAACAAGAAAAACCTGTACTGGATAGCATCTGTTGTATTCATGCACTTTCCGGTAAAATTCATATATCGCAATACCAAGGCCGTAGCTAGGCATCTTATTTTAGTGAGGCGAAAATTTATTTTTGAGGATATGAAATGAATGGTGCAAAATCCTGCATTCTAGGCATTTGTAGAGCGTTTGATAATGTTTTGAATTTGGACACTTTTTATATATTTTTTTTATATTTTAAGACTTTTACTAACACCAAATTTTTAACAACTTTATTTAAATTTATAAATAAGATAATCATCCAAATATCACTGATTTGAGTCTGCTGCCAGAACATAGAACAAACATCGATTCAGTAGAGTTTGCCAAATTTTTCTATGGCCGGTTCAGTCAACTCGTTTCAGAATCATAATTCAGTCTGCTGATATCCTTATCGCGATGAACATGGCAAGCCCACACAATCTCTCGCCACTCATGCATGCTCTTTTTCCAAGTTTTTAGTCGTTTCAGGGCAGTCTGTGTTTCTAAAGGAAGCACATTATCATCAACACAATGATCAATGTCTTCTTCCAATTTCTTCGCCATCAGCAATTTGGTAGCAGCTTCGGTAGTAACAGTTTTGTTTGCAAAAGGGAATTAAGCTTTCCTGTAAGCACCATCATACAGTTGCAGTTATAAAATATTAAACTCGCTTTTATGCTGACAAAGAGTAGACAAACTAGGGATAGAATGAGATAAGATAAATGTATATGATTCTATCTATAGAGTATATATGATATGGGTACAGGGGAATTGGAATGGAGTTTTTGACGTTTACATATAGGTCCATAATTTCAAATTATTTCTGAAAATAGTTCCAGGGTGGTATTTTAGTTCCAGAATCTATAAATTTAGGGGTTAGGAGTATGGGGTGTCCGATTCCGAAACCCCGAATATAAAGAAACAAAATTCCGTAGTCCCGAATAAGTAAAGACAAAATCCTGTGTTAAAGGTTCTACCATTTCTCAATAATATCAAATTGGAATATGGGCTATTCTTTCAATTTTTAAGGTTAAAGAAACATGGATAGAAACTAATCCATGCATGTTTCATATTATTTATATTTTATTTATCTGTAAAGAGAAAGATTAAAGTTTGTGAAATGAATATGCAGACAGGACTGCCCCCTTGCAATGACTTGATTTGTCAAAAGTTGGTGAAACGGAGAAATGAATACGCAGACAGGACTGCCCCCTTGCGATAATTTGATTTGTCAAAAGTTGGTTAAACGGAGAAATGAATACGCAGACAGAACTGCCCCCTTCCGATGACTTGATTTGTCAAAAGTTGGTGAAACGGAGAAATGAATACGCAGACAGAACTGCCCCCTTCCGATGACTTGATTTGTCAAAAGTTGGTTAAACGGAGAAATGAATACGCAGACAGAACTGCCCCCTTCCGATGACTTGATTTGTCAAAAGTTGGTTAAACGGAGAAATGAATACGCAGACAGAACTGCCCCCTTGCGATAATTTGATTTGTCAAAAGTTGGTTAAACGGAGAAATGAATACGCAGACAGAACTGCCCCCTTGCGATAATTTGATTTGTCAAAAGTTGGTTAAACGGAGAAATGAATACGCAGACAGGACTGCCCCCTTGCGATAATTTGATTAGTCAAAAGTTGGTTAAACGGAGAAATGAATACGCAGACAGAACTGCCCCCTTCCGATGACTTGATTTGTCAAAAGTTGGTTAAACGGAGAAATGAATACGCAGACAGAACTGCCCCCTTGCGATGACTTGATTTGTCAAAAGTTGGTTAAACGGAGAAATGAATACGCAGACAGAACTGCCCCCTTCCGATAATTTGATTTGTCAAAAGTTGGTTAAACGGAGAAATGAATACGCAGACAGAACTGCCCCCTTGCGATAATTTGATTTGTCAAAAGTTGGTTAAACGGAGAAATGAATACGCAGACAGAACTGCCCCCTTGCGATAATTTGATTTGTCAAAAGTTGGTTAAACGGAGAAATGAATACGCAGACAGGACTGCCCCCTTGCGATAATTTGATTTGTCAAAAGTTGGTTAAACGGAGAAATGAATACGCAGACAGAACTGCCCCCTTGCGATAATTTGATTTGTCAAAAGTTGGTTAAACGGAGAAATGAATACGCAGACAGAACTGCCCCCTTGCGATAATTTGATTTGTCAAAAGTTGGTTAAACGGAGAAATGAATACGCAGACAGAACTGCCCCCTTCCGATGACTTGATTTGTCAAAAGTTGGTTAAACGGAGAAATGAATACGCAGACAGAACTGCCCCCTTCCGAATACCAGTACTTGATTTGTCAGTCTACTTATCGTTTTTGGATTGTTCTAATGAAGTTATATACAATACTCAGACTCTGTTCCCAAAAAAACTAGTGTACTAGAATTATTCCTTCTTTACCTTCAGTGTCACTTTTCCTTTTCTGCAAGAGCCTGTTTTTAACTAGAGATCCATGATGATTATCATTACTGGGTTAATGTTATCGAGAAACATGACCCGTTGAGATGCTGAGTTATATCCAGGAAGAATAGTTTAAAAGGAATGATCGGACAAGTTATATAGAAACTGAGACTACACATGTGTTATAGTAGTCTCAGATAGAAATTAAGGTTGAGACAGAACAACAAATGGCTATTATATTGATATATATGTATAAAAAAAATAATCAGTGTCGAAATTTTAGTGAGGCAATTGCCTCACTTGCCTCAAGGGTAGCTACGGCCTTGAATACACCATATCGCTATTCCCTACTGACCTGGCTGCTTGAACAATTGACGTCATACAACAATCACTTTTCCATTGTGGCGTCAGATATTTTGTGTTATGATGTCAAAATGTTACAGGAACCTACAGTTGTGATATCCATTAATGACTAATGGCGGACAAAAAGCCATAATAGTCTGAATAGTCCAGATACATGCAACTATGACACCTTGGAAGTCTCATGTAATATTTTTCTGTGACCCCTTCCTCTGAGATGTCATAGTGCTGAAACCACTTTTAAAAAAGTATTCAAACCAACCAAATACTTCCACTATTGCAGGGTTTAAGCTAGGATTTTGAGGGCTTTAGTCACTGTTGCGCATTATTAAAATCAACCTTTTTTGTGTAGCAGAAAGGGACCAAGGATATATATTACTAGCTTCATCTTTGACCTTGTCAGATTTTAAACAGGTCGAGAACTCTAGGTTTCTTTACGTCAGAATATATTTGCATAGTAATTTCCCAAACACAAGGCCAATACGACCTTGAAAAACTGACCAATCGACTCAATGAGCTACAATGCATTGTGGGCTACTACAAGTTTACTACAACCGGAAAACATGTGGAATTAGTGGAAGAACTGTCAACTAATATAGTGTCTGGGATCTTCTAAATATATGGTTTTGTTCTGCGAATGTGATTATTGTAAAATATATAACATAATCTTCAATTTGCATGCTCAGATTAAAAAAGTATTGTTTATGGGCTTCACTATTCGACTTTCTTTTTCGCCTTGTTAAAGTTGTTGAACAGGTTTTTTCCCATTGTTATGCATTGTACCTGTGCAATAATTTTACGACCTGAAACAGTG
This sequence comes from Mytilus edulis, assembly GCF_963676685.1. Lineage (NCBI taxonomy): Eukaryota > Metazoa > Mollusca > Bivalvia > Mytilida > Mytilidae > Mytilus > Mytilus edulis. Next base: position 60,493,191 of record NC_092356.1, read on the forward strand.
AAATTTCAGATGAAATGACCACTTTCCACTACGAAATTTTTTGAGCTCTTTTAAACCTGTATTATGTCATTCCAAAATCATTTCTGCCTAGAAAAACACGAAAACTTTCATTGAAACACTTCTTTCTGTACTGGATGTGTATTTGTTTTATCAGGACCTGAACTGAAAGTAAGAACATCATAATATTCAGTATGCTTAAAATAAGTGTTATGAAAGCGGCAGGGCGGATCCAGTCATTTTAAAAAGGGGGGTCCTAACCAAGGACAAAAGGGGGGATGGGGGTTCAAACTACATGTCCCCATTCAAATGCATTGATCGTTCAAAAAAAAAGGAGGGGGGGCGAAAAGTACGCTATAAATGACCCAAAAATTACTTGTGTAAAACAATCTAAAATAAAAAACACAAAAAAAAAAAGAAAAAAAAAAAACCCGGCCCAATATCAATCATGTCAATGAATATAATATATAAAAGGAGAAAAAATCTATCTAATAAATAAAAACGTATATAGGTTTGTATATATAGGAGCCTGTATTTCAGTGGTTGTCGTTTGTTTATGTGTTACATATTTCGTTCATTTTTTTATATTATTAAGGCCGTTAGTTTTCTCGTTTGAATAGTTTTACATTGCCATATCAGGGCCTTTTATAGCTGACTATGCTGTATTGGCTTTGCTCATTGAAGGCAGAACGGTGACCTATAAATGTTAATTTCTGTGTCATTTTGGTCTCTTGTGGACAGTTGTCCCCTTGGCAATCATACCACATCTTCTTTTTTATATTAGATCCAGCGCTGCAATTTTCACAAAACATATCAAATTTTCAACCTCGTCGCACATACATATAATAACATCATTACAGCTTATTTCTTAATGCATGTAGAGAAAAACTTTGGTTAGTTTGTATATTGTACAATCATATTAGGATAACAACCAATTAAATTCAAATATGAAATATGCAAGTTAAACTATGCCTATATATATTGTTTAAAGATATCAATCTTATTTTCAAAGCTTGTATGAACAACTACATGTATACACACAAAGCAAGCAAGCAAGCCAACCAAAGTTTTACTTTGCAAACATTAGGAAATCAGCTGTAATGATTTTATTCAGTTTGGCAAATGTCCAAGCCCGTTAAAAAACGAAAACAAAATGAAACTACAGCTGCTGACTTCACTACCTTCAAATCAAAGGGAACAGTTTGGAAGTCTCATATACTGAAATGTGACAAAATAAATGCTTGTAGATTTTGTTAACACTGCCATGTATGTAAATATTTCTTCGCCTTTTTTACGAACACAAAATTCAAGGATCACACATTTGCCTTTCATTATCTATACGGAAATTGCTGTACTCGTGAGTATTAGCACCGCCTGTTATCGACGGCTTACTTTACACTAGTAAGTTTGTCTCATGGGTAATTGTGTTTTTCGCTGTTGTTTTGTTGCTGTCTGGTGGACGAATACATGAAATCTCTGTGCCATCATCAAACATATTAATGGCTATAAATATATATCGGGTAATTCAAACCCTTTTTTCTTCACATAGAAACAACTCTTTGTTAATCTGAGCATGGAAGGAATACTTTGTATCACGAACTATAAATGAGGATACACAAAATGAAAAACTAAGCGAAATTATGAATCCCGCATTGCACGAAAAAATGTGTTGTATTTCAGTAAATAACACACATGTTCTCGGTTGATTGTAAACACGTAGTAGTCCATCATGCATTGTTACTCATTTAGTGGATTGGTCAAAAACCTAGGTAAAAATAAACAATTACATGTGCGAGAACATAAGTATGCTAATTTATGCATTTCCATATAAGGTAGTGGTCCCGACCTGTTAAAGGACTTAGGCATGATTGGCGGTTATTGTATGATTTGACTGTATTGGCTCTTAAATTATTCTGAAAGATTCTGACATGGGATCAGGAAATTTAGTTCACAATTTCTCTTCAGTTTGTTCCAGAGGACATTCCTGATCAACAAAAGTTAGATTCCATTCTTTTTAAACAAGGAATCACAGCAGAAATTAACTTCAAATGATTATCTCACTGCATAATCATTATCCTTATAAAACGTCTGAATCATTTCTATTAAGTTGGAAATGAATAAAATCCTTTTTGGAACAATTATAATTACTGTCACTTGGTGTGAGGAGGTTGTAAACAAATCAAGAATTGAACGGCCAGTAAAAATCTGAAAGTTTCTCACTTTATTTCACAGAGGGTACACTTTTAAACAGCTTTGAATTTGAACTGTTAATAATTTAATTTCTCCCTATGATTCTGAAGAAGTGTGAGCCCTGAGATAATGGTATAATTATTGATTAATCACAAATCCTTGAGACAACCCCCCTCATAGTGTCACCTTCCCCAATACCCCCCAAAAAAGATTATTTAAATTTATTATATACAAGACAATTAAATTTATTATTAAACATGTTATGCAACAGTGGCACTGACAATGAAAAAAGCTAACCTATCACCAAAAGCACATTAATTTGGTATCTCACTGAGTTATGAAATATTTTAAAAAAAGTAGGCCATGGAATTTAGGTTTTGGACCTTTCAGTTTGGAGTGTCAAAGGTCCTGGACCTTCTAGTACCAAATGTTAATTTGAACCCCTGTTGGACTTTATGAGAATTTTCGGCTAAACTTTGAGACTTAATTTTGGCTGGTCCAAATAATTATGATGTCTTGAAAGGCTATTATCTTTTTTGCTTTGACACCTTACAGCAATGTAATCATGCAGATGCCATCTTTTAGGTTGGATTTTAATAGGGAATATTTCCACACAAGTGATTTATTAATCTCCATGATCTACATAGAAAATAAAGTTAAAAAAAAATAAGGATGTTAAAAAAAGTGTATTTCAGAATTGTAGTAGGATCATAGTTCAACAAGTTCAACGTGATTATTTCTAAATGTAATTGGCAAAACAATATTTAAACAAATCAAAAGGACAGACTGTCAACAGGAAACTTTTTAAGCTTGAGAGCTTTAAATATATTTTAAAAGACTTGTATGCTTTAAAAAGGTCGACTAAGAAAAAAAATTCTATCAATAATTGTATTCCATTGTAGATTTTGAGGAAGAATCGTTTAAGGGAAAATCTCTTAGAATTATTGGCTGAACATGGGGAAGAAGAGAGTTTCACTTCATCAACCAGATCTGAGCTGACGGATGATGGTATACTGACAGAAAGTTCTAGTTACCATGACTATATTGTTGATAATGGATATAATGATAGCATCATAACAGGGGAAGTAACCATTATTGAACCTGAAGATGAAACAAACACAGATTTGATAGAAATTGATGTCACAGATGACCTTGAAGAAGAAATGGTCATCAATAAAACGTTAGTAGAAATGTAATTACTTTTAAATTTGAACTTGACCTAATGTTCACAGTTCATTGTGGTCATTGTTAAGTTAGTATATATAAAAAAAGAAGAGTGGTATGATTTTTAATGAGACAACTCTACGCAAGAGACCAATTGACACAGAAATTAACAGCTATATCATGTCTGTTTGCCAGATACTATAAGCATGATAAGAAAAGGTATATATGATAAATCTAAAAAAAAGAATGAATATGTCAGTTGAATGAATTCATGACACAAAAGAGGGTCTCATTGGGGTCTAAGCGTGACGCGGGTATGGCGATTTTTTGTTAGCTTGACACATGAAAGTCAAATTTTTGTGCCGTGAAAACGGGATACGAAGTCTAGCAGGACACGGGAAATTACAAAAAAATGAGAATTGCTTACCTGCATAGTGAAAGTGGGATACGGGAATCTGACAAAACAGTAAGCGGGATCCAGGATCAGAACCCCCAAATGAGACCTCCACAAAAACAGTATCATGTAAAATATGGTCATGCATTTTTTTTTATGAAATCCCCAACTTCAGAATTGAATTAGAATAAATCAAAAAAGAATAACGTAATTAAGCATTACATGGTATGAGACATTTGAATCCTTTAAAATTACTTTTAGTACTAATGCAGTAACAGGAGAAATTCTTGAAGATAATATGGAAAATGGTAAACCAGTTACTGTGGAAACATGGGAAACAAAGACTAAATCTCAAAAGAAAACTCAACCTGTTAACAAAGCAGCAAGCAAAGAAATTAGGGAAAATACAAATCCTTCACCAGTGAAGAAAACCAAGCAGACAAAGTCAATATCTTCAACGCAAACAACTGGTATTTTAATTTTTGTATGATATAAGGGCTATGTATTGTCGGGTTGGACACCACTTGATTTTTATGCCCATTTATGGGCATGATGTTTTCTAGTCTGTGGGTCTGTTTGTCCCTCTGTCTGTCCCACTTCAGGTTAAAGTTTTTGATGAAGTTGTAGTCCAATCAACTTGAAAGTAAGTACACATGTTCCCTATGATATGATCTTTCTAATTTTAATGCCAAATTAGAATTTTGACCCAATTTCGTTTGGGTATAACAAAAATATTGTCCGGCCTCCCCATTATTTTTTACTGAAATATCCCTTGTATTAATTTCTCATCATTCTTGTTATGTCTATCTGAGTCCAAATACCAATTAGGGAACATTATCAACTTTATTTTTTAAATTGTTGAACTAGTTTTAAAGTCATATGAAACCTCAAATTAAAAAAAATCATGTATATGTTTTTTATAACTAAATGGCTAGGTTTTATTATAAAACTTATGTACATATATATACTTTTTTCTCAAGAAAAATCTCTATTTTTTTTTTAATTGTTTGCTTCCAGTTAACAATTCACTGATATGTTATTCTGAATTCAGTGAACTCAGAGTGACCTTTCTTGTAAAAATCTAGTGATCACAATACGCATTGACCTGTCATTGAAATCAATCTTTCCTTTAAATAAACTATTATCTGATTGTACATGTTATACACATACTCATTATCCATTTCTTCTTTGTTGATTGTTAACTATAAGGTGAAAATCAGTAAACTACAGCTTCAAAACACGACAATTAATTAGCTGCCAACCTTTCGCATCATAACAAAACCAAGAGATTTTTAGCTCACCTGGCCCAAAGGGCCAAGTGAGCTTTTCTCATCACTTGGCGTCCGGCGTCCGTCGTCGTCGTCCGTCGTCGTCGTCCTGCGTCCGGCGTTAACTTTTACAAAAATCTTCTCCTCTGAAACTACTAGGCCAAATTTAACCAAACTTGGCCACAATCATCATTGGGGTATCTAGTTTAAAAATTGTGTCCGGTGACCCCGCCAACTAACCAAGATGGCCGCCATGGCTATAAATAGAACATAGGGGTAAAATGCAGTTTTTGGCTTATAACTCAAAAACCAAAGCATTTAGGGCAAATCTGACATGGGGTAATATTGTTAATCAGGTTAAGATCTATCTGCCCTGAAATTTTCAGATGAATCTGACATTCCGTTGTTAGGTTGCTGCCCCTGAATTGGTAATTTTATGGAAATTTTGTTGTTTTTGGTTATTATCTTGAATATTATTTCAGATAGAGATAAACTGTAAAAGGCAATAATGTTCAGCAAAGTAAGATCTACAAATAAGTCAACATGACCAAAATATCAGTTGACCACTTTAGGAGTAATTGCTCTTTATAGTCAATTTTTAACCATTTTTCGTAAATCTTAGTAATCTTTTAGAAAAATCTTCTCCTCTGAAACTGCTGGGCCAAATTATTTGAAACTTGGCCACAATCATCATTGGGGTATCTAGTTTAAAAATTGTGTCCGGTGACCCCGCCAACTAACCGAGATGACCGCCATGGCTATAAATAGAACATAGGGGTAAAATGCAGTTTTTGGCTTATAACTCAAAAACCAAATAATTTAGAGAAAATCTGACATGGGTAAAATTGTTAATCAGGTGAAGATCTATCTGCCCTGAAATTTTCAGATGAATTGGACAACCTGTTTTTGGGTTGCGGCCCCTGAATTGGTAATTTTAAGGAAATTTTGCTGTTTTTGGTTATTATATTGAATATTATTATAGATATAGGTAAACTGTAAACAGCAATAATGTTCAGCAAGGTCAGATTTACAAATAAGTCAGCATGACCAAAATGGTCAGTTGACCTCTTTAGGAGTTATTGCCCTTTAAAGTCAATTTTTAACCATTTTTCGTAAATTTTATATATCTTTTACTAAAATCTTCTTCTCTGAAACTGCTGTGCCAAATTGATTCAAACTATGCCACAATCATCTTTGGGGTTTCTTGTTTAAAAATTGTGTCCGGTGACCTGGCCATCAAACCAAGATGGCTGCCACGGCTAAAAATAGAACATAGGGGTAAAATGCAGTTTTTGGCTTATAACTCAAAAACCAAATAATTTAGAGAAAATCTGACATGAAGTAAAATTGTTAATCAGGTGAAGATCTATCTGCCCTGAAATTTTCAGATGAATTGGACAACCTGTTTTTGGGTTGCGGCCCCTGAATTGGTAATTTTAGGGAAATTTCGCTGTTTTTGGTTATTATATTGAATATTATTATAAATATAGGTAAACTGTAAACAGCAATAATGTTCAGCAAAGTAAGATCTACAAATAAGTCAACATGAACGAAATGGTCAATTGACCCCTGTAGGAGTTATTGACCTTTGTAGTCAATTTTCAATCTGCTTCCTTTGTTTAATATTCACATAGACCAAGGTGAGCGACACAGGCTCTTTAGAGCCTCTAGTTTTTTTTACAATTAGACAATATGGAGGCCTAGAAATTATAAAATTGTGCACAGAAGACTAAGTTGATGATATATACATGCATTGGTTCAGGAATAGGGCTCTTCACGGTTAGTTCGGCCATATTGGATAGGGGGCAGATTTTTAATAAAGAGGTGGAAATAGTATGAAAGTATGGGAAATCCTATGTGTGTTTCCAAGCAACTGCTCTGTTTTAATGATGTTTTCCCGTATTTTTCACACCATTTTTACCTTCATTATGAAAATCTGCCCCCTATCCAATATGGCCGCACTAACCGTGAAGAGCCCTATTGGATAAGCATTATTTTTCATCAGTCACTTGTTTCATGTCTTTGAGCTCAAACTATTAAAAAATCTAGATTGTAATACATGTAATATGTTAAAAGTCATGGAAGTATACTTCATGTTAAATGAAGTTGAATAAGATTTCCTGGTTAGGTTTTTAAAACTTTGCTAATATAACCTAATAAGTGTTCAATATTCTTCAGTTTAGAGAGTAATCTTTTTATATTGCTTAATTTGAACATATTTCAAAATCTTGAATAATTGAATCAAATCCACAACACTCTCAGCAGAGAAATCTTGTGTAGATTTAAAGAGAGCTCATCTGCAGGTATTTTCTTATGAGATAAAGGAGTAGGTCCGGTGAGGACCGATTTTGGCCTCAAATTTCAGGTTCATCTGACGAAGGATTTTGACCACTTTTTAAATACTTAAGTGTCTATTTTATTTGAATTAATTAGTTTATGGGAAACATTTTAACTGATTTAGTCATTAAAAACGATCCGATTCAAGCTCAAATATGAAAAATCTACCAAATATGCCGAAAAATGTCACTTTTTAGATGGTTTTTGGAAAAAATGGAAGTGGCCGCATCCGTGTTCATCCTTAACCTTTATATATGTTATGTATTATCACCAAATACAACTTACATTTCAATATTAAGGATGAACACGAATGCAGCCATTTTCGTTTTACACGAAAACAGTCTAAAATTTAACTAAAATGCTAGAATTGTGAAGATTTCAGTAATTTAGCATGACTTAATGGTGCTAGTACGGATATATATGCATTGTTTTGTCAAAAACAGCCCATATTTATGTAGCAGAAGCATTCTACTGTCCAATAAATAACTAAAAGTTTACATTTTAACAATTTTGTAAAACTGGTATATTTTGGGGCCAAAAAGGGGTCTTACTGAACCTACTCCTTTCTAAACGAAAATGTTTGTTCTATGTGGCCTTAAAGTGTTCCCTATAATTTTATCCTACAGATTTTTTTTTATTAAGTTCAATTGTATTATGTATGATCAAACTGGTTAGAAATTTGGCTGATATGAGTTTAAAAAGTGTGTGGTCTATTGATATTAATGCTGTAATGGCCTATTTATTATTTATAGAAAAAACAGAAAAGTTTTCCAAACTAAAAGCTACATTACATAAGTGGAGATTTGGCAAGTTTGAAGTGATAGAATTAGAAGGTCACAGTGACCTAGTTACAGATGCTGACAATGATGGAGACCTGCTTGTAACTTCCAGGTATAACATGCATGTATACTGTATCCCACTCTTATGGGTGTTGTGTGTTATAAGCTCTTGTATTTAAAATACTATTCAACACATCACAGTGACCTAGTTACAGAATAGGAAAATCAATCCTGGAATCTTGTGTTTACTTTTAAAAACTTCTACTGAGGTTACCAGTACCGGTATGCGGCTGCATTAAGATATAGAAAATATACATGCTATCTTCAATAATTTTGGATATTAATCAATACAACAAAAGATCACAATGTGTTCCCATTCTGTACTCCACAAAACATGTTGGAAGCTTGATTTAAAACTAAAGCATACAGAGAAATAAACAATGGTTTGTCCATAATCTTGGCAATTTTACTTTGTTATTTTATTAAAAGAAGAATGTGGGTTTAATCACTTTAATGGCAACAAATAACTTGTATAACACAAAATAGATACAGGTATGGTTTTCCTGTTTGAATGGTTTTACACCAGACATTTTTAGGGCACTTTATAGCTTGCTGTTTGGTTTGAGCTAATGCTATGTGTTGAAGATCGTACTTTGACCTATAATAGTGTGACTTGGATGTAAAGTTGTCTCATTGACACTCATACCACATATTCTTACATCAAGTTGAAGATTTGTTTTGGAAATAATAATGGAAGCCTTGAAATAAAATTATTTTTAATGCCTAAAGATCATCAATTTAGATGTGATTTAGATGTAGTTGTGTTTTATGAATATTTTACCCTATGACCTGTAGAATATTAATTTCCTTTGTAGTCGAGACACCACTGTAAAATTATGGTGTTTGGAAACTTTGTCTGAGCTGAGAAATTACGGAGGCCACAATAGTGCTGTGACTTGTGTACAACTTCTTTCAAAAGAAGATTCTGCGAGTGTTTGTATGTACTTAAGTTCAGTTTTATAATAATTATTTTATGCCTACATTCAGCAAATACAACATACAAAACTTGAAAAAAAAGTATACCGGTAATAACAAAAATACTGAACTCTGAGGAAAATTCTATAAAGAAAGTCTTTTATCGAATGGCAAAATCATAAGCTCAAACACATCAAGCAAATGGATAACAACTCTTAGATTCCTGACTTGGTATAGGCTTTTTCTTATGTAGAAATATTGGATTAAACCTGGTTTAGATATACTTGTCTCAAATAAAAGAGAGAAGAAAAATTAGGACTGCTTGCAATGTGCTGAACTTTTACCTGCATTGGTAGAGATGTTGGTTTCAGTCTGATTTGATGAAACACACCATTACTAATTTGGCTGCTTTCGTAGACTCAGTGGTAGAGTGCTTGCTTGAGTACTGAAGATCGAGGTTTTATACCCGCTAGATCAAACCAAAGACTTTTACAATTATATATTAGGGTAAAAGAATTAAAATCTATAATTTACACATATTCTTTTCACAGGTAAATCACTAGGAACAGAGAATACAGAGAGATTATTTATCAGTGGATCTTATGACTGCTGTTTTAAAATATGGTCGACAGGGAAATCAGGTATTGTAGTTGTTAAATGTGGAATGAGCACTAATGTTTCTAGTTATCTTAATATCTTAAGTACAGAATATTCCATACATGATACTGATGGGGAACAAGGGATCTCTCGATTAAGGTTCCGCTTAAGTCAAATTTCAGTAAAAAATAGAGGGACAAACACCAAGCAATCATTCCTTAAGTATGAGGAATATGACCTAGAAATTTTTCATACTTTCAAAAGTTTAAACAGACTTTCTGTCTGTCGTGTTTATGAATTGTGGCTACTTATAGAAGTAGTGTTAGCTTCGATTTTATTTGAAAATAAAATGTAAAATTTCCAAAAAATGCACACCTTTACCAGAATGACTTTACATTATATAATACGCATATGGTGTTTCTCAAGTTTTCTATTGAGGGCAAGCGGAAACTCTTTTTAACTAAACATGCGAATTTTAAGAGATGTGTTGATTTTCCCTTCGTGTCTCGCTGTTGTTGACCACGCCATTTTGGAAGATCACGGTATGCTACAATTTCGTTTGCATACGAGAGATCGAATAAGAAATTATTATTTTCCTTTGTTGTTAAATACACATGTGATATGTAACCATCGACCAGCATTTAATAAGTGCACTTTTTGGGTAGCGTGAGGACATATTTGAGATTTATTCTGACCACTGTTATCTGTTTTTGATGCTGGTGGAAAGTGAAAGTGAAAGTAGATTATTGCGCACTTTCGTATTTTTGTTTTACTTGAACATTGGTAGTTTTTTTGTTTTTTTTCAGTTTATTTTAATCAACAAATAGTTTTCAATGTTTTGGGGAATATTTTCCGTTCATGAAACATCTTTGTTTGTTACTTTTGCTACCGATAACTTTCGATGCAACGATTTCCGGTTTTAAGTTATTCAGCTGATCTTTGACCGCGAAGACGTAAACAGACCAATTATCAGAAGAAATACATATTTTTACAGGTAATACAAACACATACTTGTCAATCAAGTTGGTTCTAACCCTTAAATTATGTTGTATCAAAGATCGCTACAAGATCTGACGATTAAAACCAAATAATTTAACTGATATGTCGTGTCAGCCATGAGGTAATGTTTTGAAATTTTTTTTTTTCCAAACTACATTATTTTTACTATTCAACGAAAATGAGATGATAAACAACCTAAATAATAGTTATTAGTGTATACAGTTACTAAAAAATAGTAATTAAAACCCTATGTTTCCAACACGAAATTATATGGAGGGCCCCAAGTGAAATCCTCTATATTATCCATATAAAAATCGAAGGGAGATAATTTGAATTGTCTCCACTTGATTAAAGTTATACATGCACATGTGAAACTTCAGTATGGGTAGTAAAAAGAAATCTTCGAGAATATTTGGAAAATCTGTAGGCATTTATAAGCGGTTACGCAGTGATAGATATACAGGAAGACCAAAATACAAGATTGTTAAGCGTATCACATCTTCAAAGTCTAGAAATATTTCTTTATGTGTCAAGAGAATTAAGAAAACTGTTTCAAAGAAGACAATTGATAAGAAGCCTGTTTTTATATCACATACACTCTTTGATGACACTGGTTGTAGTGTTAGGCCACCTATTAAACTTAAAATTAGAAAGGTGTTGGACACAAGTGAAAATGGATATCGTATTGTTAATCTAGAATGCTTGCAATCACATGTAACTTCCATCACAATGCATGCATGTCAGTGTTTGAAGGCCATACAATTAGCTTCAATTGGTGAATCTCCCTTGAGTTTGCAGACTGAAATTAGATCTCTAGGTTTAGCAAGTGTTTTATCTGTGCAGTGTAAGGGTTGCAATAAGAAATTTAATTTTGAAACAAGTCCTAAACTACCAGAAAGCAGGAGATATGATGTCAATGTTAGAGCTGTTTGGGGGAGTATTGCCACTGGAAATGGTCCTTCCCATTTGAATGAAATTTTGAGTACACTTAATTCACCTGGTATTTCACAACCAACATTTTCAGCCATTGAACATGATATAGGAAAGTGGTGGAGTAGTATTCTTGACCAGAGTATGTTAGAAGCTGGTCAAGAAGAGCGCCAAATAGCTATTGAGAAAGGTGATTTTCACAATGAGATACCATCAATTACTGTGATTATGGATGGAGGATGGTCCAAGAGAACTCACAAACACAGTTATAATGCGCTTGGGGCTGTGGCTATCATAATAGGGAAAGAGACAAAAAAACTATTGCATATTGGTGTGCGTAACAGGTATTGTTATATCTGCAATTCAGCTGAAAGTAGACAAGAATCTGTTAAGCCACATTCTTGCTTTAAAAACTGGAATCATGATAGCCAGTCGATGGAATCAGACATTATTATTGAGGGATTTAAACAGGCTGAAAGCAAACATGGTTTGCGTTATATGAGGGTTATTGGTAAGTGCAAGTGCAAATAAGATCTATAAATACATATATACATGTACTACATATTTGTACTAAGGAACAGTAAAAAAAAACAACATAAAAAACCTTTTAACCAGGTTTTGAACAACCATGACAACTGGCATTTCTATTTGTATAACTCACTAAATGGTGTCATGATTGATCCAATGAAAGACTTTTTGTAAATAGGTCTTTCTTTGGTCAATCCTGACGCCCTAAGGACTATTAGGTGTGTTATGAATTACAACTGTAAAAAAATTTTTAATATAAATTATCTGACTTATACATTGTCAACCAATTTTTGATGGCAGGAATTTATCATGTTTTTACTATATATTTTGTATCCAATTTTTTATCAATCACATTAAAAGAGTGTTTAGGAATACACCTTTCAATTTGTACAACTGATTTATGATGGATTATAAAACTCTCTTATTAATGTACATATTGAACAGTCTTGTTACAATAAAAAAAAAAATTACTGAAATTGATATGAAGCAAACCACAGTGACTAGAATTATTTATGTGTATGAAAAATTTGTTATAAAAAATATGTATACTATTATTATACATGTTATACCACAATATATTGTATACATTTTTTGTACATTTGTAAGCTATAAACAGGGATTCCCATGTTTTAGATCTTTCTTCATAATATCTTTACTGCAAAAAAGCAGATAACTTATTCAATTACTGATCATGAGAATTCTTGTTTCCTCTTCAACATCATCAACATTGAATTAGCCTTGGGGCAAGGAAATTAAAAATTTTCTACAAATACCATTATCAGGAAAACATATACATGTACCCATCCGCACAGTATGTCATGGTCTCACGGTCATACTAGCATAAAACAAAATGTATTTGGCTGTTATCCTATATTGAAAATATTTGGACATTTCAAATAATTGAAGGAAAATATATTAGATAGAAAATAAAAGTGAAGAGAGAAAAAATTTGGTGGTACATGTAACAAAAATACTAAGGTCAGAGTACTATTTTCTGATGCAGTGTTAATCAATATTGTATATTTTGTGTAATACATTTTGCTTTGATTCTTTCACTAAATACTCAACATGCTCAAATTAGGTGAATGATAATTAGAATGTATTATATTTTTCAGGAGATGGAGATTCCTCTGTTTTTTCAAACATCCGTGAGCAAGTTCCAGTATGGGGTAGATATGTCACCAAAGAAGAATGTGCAAATCACATTTGCAAGTGTTATAGGTCTAATCTGGAGAAACTGGTTGCAGATAACCCTATTTACAAGGGAAGACATAATTTGACAAAGAATGTTAGAATAAGGTTAGTCACTGAAATATCAACAAATTACAAATGCTCTTTAGTATTAAAAAAATAAACATATGAATACATGTAAAAAAATGTATGAACAGGGAGCAAAATTTTTTTTTCTCTCTGGTCATGAACAAATTCACAGTTTATATTGATAATGTTCAATTTACATGATATACACTTATAAAAAAGAAGATGTATGATTGCTAACATGACCAATGAGACTTATGACTCTGCACAATAGACCAAATGACACAGGAATTAAAAACTATAGTTTACTGTATGACCTTCAATTATGAGCAATGCCCATACCACAAAGTTACATTTGTACTTAGTAAAGACCTTGAAATAACAACTTTATATCAATTCATACAAAAATCAACTGCCTTAGTTATTTATGTAAAAGAACTTACATAAAGCAAATATGTAACACAGCAATAAACAACAAAAACAGAATTACAGTTGACCGGGGACAGGAACATACATACAGATTGTGGCCTACCCTATAATATATTTCTTCACATGTTTATAGCTGTTGTTGTTGATTGAGGAAGAGAGATTTTTAAAGTATATTCTACTACAAATTACCTTAATCCTCAGCTCCCACATTTGCTTAGTTTTAGGTCTGAGGACAAAATTCAGTTACTTTAACACAAAATTATTTACTCATGCATGCTGATTTATCTGACATAAAATATATGCAACCTTCTAACCCGAAATTAGGTCACTAACCTATATATATATATATATATAGCTAAACATGCTAAATATTAAGGTCTTCTGACTTGGGTCAAGTTTAAAGTCTGAACTTGCAATTACTTCAATATTTGTACGTGTATGAGATATATAGTCCTGATTTAGTATTGCATGCATAGATGTATTTATGAGAGTAAGCAGGATAACATTCACCAAGAATTAGGCACTGAATTACATTTCATGCTTAATCTTAATGAGTTGTTTTATATACAAGAGAAAATTTTTATTTTGGATGGTATGGTGTGGTCCATACTTGGGGTAATTGTAATCGTTAATCAGCTGTAGTTGATTACAATTTTCCAAGTAATCATTAATATTGTAATCATCTTCGTCCTCGGCATTATCTGAAAAACACATTGGTTTCCTGATAATAACTTTAGTTTAAAATAATTGAATGTATTTTTTTGTTTGTGCATGATTTGTTTAACAAATTCTAATTTAAATATATTTATAAAACCACACACCATACTCATGATACTGTGAAGATTGCTTTTAAACATAATAAAACACACTCTCTTTTATTATTATAATACCTCACAGAATGAAGTACAAGTACATTATATTCTTTCTACTGCTATCTATATATAGTGAATAAGAGATTCGTGAAGGAACCATCAATGAAGTTGTTTGAATAAAAAGTAAAAACACAAAAATACCGAACTCCGAGGAAAATTCAAAAAGGAAAATCCAAAATCAAAAGGCAAAATCAAAAGTCCAAACACATCAAACGAATGGATAACAACTGTCATATTCCTGACTTGGTACAGGCATTTTCTAATGTAAAAAATGGTGGATTGAACCTGGTTTTATAGCTAGCTAAACCTCTCACTTGTTTGACAGTCGCATCAAATTCCATTACATTGTCAATGATGTATGAACAAAACAAACATACTCAAAGAGTAAAAATGTCAAAAATAGGGGTACAGCAGTCAATATTGTGTTATCATCTTAATATCACTATACAAACAACAAATGTAACGAAGAATCACAAAAAGGCATACATCAAATTTAACATACTCATTTTGCTTTTCTTGTACCAATTAATTTATGTATATAAAAAGTCTACCCGTAAAGGAAAGAAGGTTTTCATTGCTGGTGTAAAATTGCGCGTTTGAAATTCCTACAGGTAGACATAAAAATAATTTTGTCGTTCAAAGTATGAAGGTATACATACATGCATAGTCACGTAAAGTTGATATAACAAACAACAGACTCAACAGTAAATGTAATAATAATAAATAAATAAGGTGTGGTTCAAAGTATGACGGGATACATACGTACAGTATCACGTCAAATGTATAAAATAAAAAACAGACTCAACAGAAATTAAAACTATTTTATTGAATGAAATAATGTTGTCATTCATAGTATGTCAAAATCCATAAGTAAGAGTAATTTAAGTAAATGAAATAATTTTGTCGTTCAATATGGGTTGAATATGGGTGCTTGCATGATTATTTTTTTTATACCATATGGATACCAGCTCATTATAATTAAATTTATGATATATTAAATGTGTCATCAGTACATTATTCATTGGGAAATTCTAATTTACAGATCAAATACATTGTTTCCACTAATATTAATCCTGCCATATTATGTATTGTAGGTTAGTTAGTGCTGTAAGATGCGCAATCAGAATGAGAGCAAAGGAGGTGAAAGAAAAGGGTGTAGAAAAAACTGAAGCAGTAAGAAATCTTCGTCATGATATAATAAATTCAGTCCACCATGTGTTTGGAAAACACAGTAATTGTTCAGATTTTTGCAAAGCAAAGTTATCATCCAGCACAACCTTAGATGACAGTATACTGACTTCTCTGCAAGATCCAGATGAAAGTTCAGATATATTTGAAGACCAAGTAAAACTGTGGACTGAGGGAACATCCATTGAGGCACAAGAGGAGACACGTAAAGGTACTCACATAAATTACAGTGATGTTGAACAGTACATTATCCAAGATGTCTGCACTTTGTTGTCTCGAATTAGTGAAAAGGCTGATCGATTGTTGGGTAACAACACAACCAATCTGGCAGAATCTTGGATGCACATACGGTGTAAATTTGACGGCGGAAAGTTATATAACTTATGCAATAGAGGTTCATGGCATGGGAGGTGCTTTGGTGGAGGATTGCGAATGAACTTTGGACCAGAGTGGTCTCCTAAAGTATGGCAAAAAACAACAGCTACCCAACCAGGATTTTTTTTCACACGACATTTTGAGCGTAGTAATATAAGGCTAGCCAACAGCACTAAATATAAGGCTAAATACGATACACACCAAAAGCGTTGGAAGAGAAAGATGAGATCATTAACGATTAGTTGTTCCAAAAAGGCTAGAAGATCTTATGGACCAGAGGCTATTGATGTAACAGAGGATATTCCTGTTACAGATCTAGCTGTACTGCAAAGTGACTTTCTTGAAAAACACATTAATATTTCTGAAATTAAAATCAAAGAAATAGCAACTGCAACAATTAAACAATCTCAATCTGATAACTGGCATTCTGAAAGGAAAAAACGCATAACATGTTCAAATTTTGGAAAAATCATTCGAAGAAGACCATCTATATTGGTAAAGAATTTAGTTAAAAACCTGTTGTACTCAAAGTTTAGAGGAACATTTCACACAAAAAATGGACTTCTGCACGAACGTAGTACTATCGAGGAATATAGACTGAAGAAAGCGGAAGAAAATGTTATTTTAACGGTAGAATCAAGTGGTCTAATTATCAATAATGAACATAAGTTTCTTGCTGGTAGCCCTGATGGCATTGTTATTGTTGGTAATGGTGAAAAGGGATTATTGGAAGTGAAAAATCTTGTCCACTCAAAACCTATAAATTTATTTCAAGCTGCGGCAAATAAAAACTTTTGTTTAGAGATACGCCAAGATAAATTATTTCTGAAACAAAATCATGACTATTATTATCAGTGTCAAGGATTGTTAAATGTTGGAAATTTTCACTGGCTAGACTTTGTTGTACGCACAATAAATCCCTATCAGTTATTTATTCAGAGAATCCAACGTGACCTCAATTTATGGAACAATGTTATGTTACCAAAATTAACCGCCTTCTACCATTCTGCTATTCTACCAGAACTTGCTTGCCCTAGAGAAGGGAAGAGCCCTGGCATTAGAGAACCGGGAGTTTGGGTAAGTTCCAGAGATAAAGTAGCATTAAAATGTATATTTAGAACAGATAAATTAAGAAGATGTGGTATGATTGATAGCGTGACCATTCTTCATCAGAAACCATATGACACAGAATTATCAATTTATTTGATAAAAGGTCACCATACAGCTTTCAACATTGAGCAAAGCTGTCACTGCTTTTTCCAGGCCGTTGTATAGATTGGGAATTGAAATTAAACACAATACACATTTTCAAATTCAACATTTGTGGATTTTTCAAAGTAAAGCATATACATGTATTACATGGAAGGTTAATCTGCATTGTTCATGTTGTTAGCTAATAGTCCAATGTCAACATGGTAAATACTGTTTCAGAAAAGTAAAAATGTAGAAAATTTTATATAGACATACATTGTAATTTATACATTGTTATATACATATAGGGACAAGTTTTGATATTTATAATTTAGTTTCCAGATTAATAAATTATTTTTGTTAATGCAGACTCATAGGTAAGTTAACTATGCAGTTAACTATAAAGATACATGTACAGCTGATGTAGTCATTTTCCTGTATACGTCATGGTATATGAATATTACCATTGAAGAATCCTGAAAATGTAGCTCTCAGTCTAAGAAATTTTATATATACATATGTCACATGTAGTCTGACTGTCATACTTCTAATACTAACAACTACACATATAGAGAGTTATTGACCATGAATAACCCAGTCATTATCATGATCATGACAATAATAAAGTTCACTGAATTATAACTCTTATTTTATACTGTTTTTCAACTTTTTGTTGAGTTAATTTTGATCATTGATTTTTCAGTTTGTATCATCTGTATCTAAAGCTAAACAGCAGTCGTCTAGAAAAACCAGCAAAAGAGCCAGCAAAAAGACATGTGTAAATAACTAAATTGATTCTCATTACAAAAGATTACAGTTAAAATTAAAGGTAATTACAAAATTGTAAGTACATGGAGTAGCTACATCTGGTCGACATGACAAAGAGCTACATTTGCACATATTTTTAGTCATGATAAAACAGAATTTCCTTTTTAAGAATATTCATAGATATAGGAAGATGTGGTGTGAGTGCCAATGAGACAACTCTCCATCCAAATAACAATCAAAAAAAAAAAAGTAAACCATTATAGGTCAATGTACGGCCTTCAACATGGAGCCTTGGCTCACACGGAACAACAAGCTATAAAGGGCCCCAAAATTACTAGTGTAAAACCATTCAAACAGGAAAACCAATGGTCTAATTTATATTAAAAAAAAAACGAGAAATGAGAAACATGTATATATTACATAAACAAACGACATCTACTGTACATCAGAGTCCTGACTTAGGATAGGTGCAAACATTTGCAGCAGGATTAAACCTTTTAATGGATCCAAACCTTCTCCCTTTTTCTGAAACAATAGCATACATGTAACATCACAACATAGAAAACACAAGATAAAATATCAATTGTTCATTTCAAAATAGATTCAGTGGAATAAGCACACATATGTATGCCTGTAAGTAAAATCCAAAGATACAACATACAAACAAATGTATATGTAACAGAACAGTGTCATAAGTCTTAAAGTAACAGTCTCAAAAGGATGGCAAGGGGGAGTAAGAAGATACAAGCACAAACTAGAAACAGATTGAAAAATTAGCACTCAAAACTAAAGCTTGGTCAATACAAACTATAAAAACCAGGGGTGACATCTGGTCCTCCAGAAGATTGAGCTTGTCCTGCTTCATTTTGCTCAGCTGATAAATCTATTAAAAGTTCAGGTCCTGAAGACAGGACCAGTTGTGAAGAACAATAAATTTAATATTAACAAAGCCATATACATGTAGATGATTAACTGTAAAATATTGACATGATTGAGTACCTTTATTAGATTAATTATGAACAGCTGATAACCCTGACATACCATTAAGTTAAATAGGTCTGATTTACATGTATTACTCTTTCGGTGAAAGTCTGTCAAAACCAAGTTACATGTACAGATAGAGCAAAACAAATTATGGTGCCAGTTGTATTTTTTAATACTAGTACAGAATGTACAGTTGTAGTATATATCATGAAAATTCCCAGCCATGTCTGATTTTTCACTTGAAGCATGTGCTAAAGTTATTTCACATACCAAATTTACAATGTTTAATAAAGAACATGCCTTCTTTACTACAGGTATGAACTGCCATACATTGTTTTTCATTGTATATACACCTTTTTCTTTTCAGGTAATACCCTACTTTATACCTTGTGTCTCAAATGAGTTGTTAGAGTAAATGGTTGACATATTTATTAGCAATTGAGGCTAATTGTTGCTGCTAAGTGATGTTTTGGTGAATTATTGGTGTTTACAGTATTAGTTATAGAATATAAAGAATTTGTCTACAAAGCAGGTATGGGTAAAAAAATAATAAAATTGTTTATTTTGGATATATGCATGTAACCATATGACCACAGTAGCTATATGTATAAGTAGATATTTTTGATTCAAAAGTGAAAATATTTGAAAAAAAAACCATCTAGAGATAGTTCTTTTATAAATTATAAAATTATAAAAACATGTTTTTTACAAACTAAACCAGAGAAGTTTCTTGAAAACTTTCTAATAAACATGATGAAGAAATGTAGTAACAAATCAACCAAAATTATGGACATTTCAATACATCTCTTCACTTCAGCTGATATTGTTTTGCACTGCTAATTTTATATAAAATCTATATCGCTTTGGGACAATTATACATGTACCTCATTTGGATTATTGTTCGCAGTTTGATAATAATTACTTCTTTCTTTTTTCCTCTTAAAATTCATAACATGTTAATGTTATAACAATATATACTTTAATGAGCAGTTGATACAGTGTAGTTGCTCATTGATTTGATGAATGGATTAGGGTTCAAAGATGTAAGTTTATACATGAAAGTTCTCTTTTGAATATAAAGGAGTCTTTTTGTACAAGCTGTTAGATTCTTGATGCTTGCTAAACAAAATCAAATGTCTCTTGAATAATTGGAACAGTTTTTTATTTTCCTTGCAAACAAGCTAAGATGCTTTATTTAAGAATTGAATTCTTCTTTTTGTAACTTCATTAGGGTGTAGAAGTGTTGACCGAAGTACATTTTGTATGAAGCACGGAAGTTCCACGCTTCATTCTAAAAATGTGCACATGGTCAACGCTTTAACAAACCTATGAAGTTACAAAAAGAAGCATTCAATACTTATAGCTACATTTTTTTACCTAGAATCATGAAAACACATTTTTATCATTTTTTTAATTCACCTGTGCACTTTTTGTGGGACCTCGTGTTATCATGAATGAAAAGTTTTATAGAGTAATGCAATTGCTTAAGGAATACCATGTGATGTGCAGTAAGCCAATCAGAAAAACGTATTTAAGTAAAACAAACATATACATTTTTTGGTATTGTTATTATTATACATGTACTTTGTTGGTTTTTTATTTAAAAAATATTACATATTGCCCATACCATATATATAAGTAAACCAATCACAGCTTTTTAAATTTAAATACATGTACAAAATGTACTTATAAAGATACTAATGTTTAAAAAAATTATAAGCTAAATTGTTTGTGATAAGAAAGTACTGTTTTACACTGAAATTATTCACTACAGCTGCTTTACTTTCTGTTTCAGAGAATTTTTCATGCTCAGAATAGAAAAGAGACAACAACATTGTGGTTATTCCATGTAAAGATTTACTATAGATCAGGATATTTTACTAGAAAAATGAACAGTAAACATGTCTGAAAGTCTAAGAGACAGCACATCAATCTAGATGAAGAAAAACAGAAAATTACTGATATAAGTTGTGTAATTCTAAGATTTGTTACTTTTATAATTACAGCAAATTTTTGAATATTGTGAACACTAAAAACTGTGTATATATTGAGTTTTCTATTACCTTGTAAACAACCTAAGCTATATGAAGTATTAGTCATCAACGTGTGCTGTATAATGGTTGGTTGATATTCAAAGTCACAACTTTTCAATTCTTATTTCACTTCATGGTCCTTTGTACTCAAACATGTGTATGATTGATTTCATTTGATACTGCTCCATTTGAATTCATAAGTAGTACATGTATGCCAAGTTTTTTCTATACTTTGACCATCAAAAGAAATGCAACATTACTTTGACATTATACTTAGGGCTATTCCAGAAAAAAATGTATGGGGGAGTTGGAAGGCAGTTTTTGTCAGCACCCGCCACCCAGACAATTGTAATTGAGAATTAAAGTGCATTATAGTGAGAAAAGTTGCTCTGATACCCATCACCTATGTATTATATACAATGTGCCTTCCAACCCCCCCATACTTTTTTTTCTGGAATAGCCCTTATGCATTCTTTTTCATTGTCCAAATTTTAAAACCTGCTGACTTTATAAACTCAAATATAAACTTTCAGAATGGTTCTAGAGAAAGAGAAAGAAAGTAAAGTTATTGATTTGATACTTTTGTTTTTTTTTAAATTCAGAGCATGATGAAAATATAATACTGAATTACTGTGAATTAGATTGCATTTTTTCTGCTTTTACTTTATATATTACTTGGATTGAATTTTTCTTCTCATTACAATCTTGTATCTGTATGTCATTCATCATGTATATTTTTTCCTTTCTGTTTTGATAACCAGGATTCCAAAAAATATATAGGTATATTTCTATATAGCCTTGCAAACAAAATTTAAATCAGTCTGAAAACTGAAAAGTAATTTGAAAAAATTAATTTATGTTTTGCTCTTACTCATTGAAGGAAAAGATAGTAATGTTGTTTTTTTTAATTCTTCTATTTATTCAGGAGAGGAAACTGAAAAAGTAGAGACCAAAACTCAATGTTCAATTTTTTATTTAAGAAAAAAGAGAGAACCACAGAATAGATGTATTTAATCTAACATAATATTTACCTTATGGCTAGTCAATCCCCCCTTTTTTTACTTGTGATATATATGATATATTTTTACATCCTGTTATTGAATTTAGTGAAATTTATTATAATAAATATTTTTAGCAATGAATTTGTTTTAATTTTAATGCCATGCTATCTGTATGTTGAAAATGGTATGTTTATGTCCAATATCTTTACAGGTGTGGTCCTCCATACTTTTTATGAAAGTAGTTCCCACATGGAAAAAATGGCTTCTAATTTTGAATTTGCCTATCATGCTTTATAGATTTATACCCATTTAATTATACATTATTTTTAATATTAAGCCTTAGCTTGCCCTAGATAATGATTTAAGGATACTAATGCTTCATTTTTAGGGGAAATAAAGAACTCAGTTAATGTCCAGATTTTTTTAAAACAATGATGGATAAAGTTGCAAAGTTCTTACTACACAATCATTTTTTGGCTTAAGTTTTATGAATAAGTGATTCACCACTAAATTCCGCAAATTTTGATGTATATAATATGGGTATATAGTTCTTAAATCAGTCGGAATTTTGGTTTGAAAAATAAGTTAATTTTGACTTTAGCGGAACCTTAAATTTATATCAATTTTTCCGTTTTGTGTTATAAATTTTTTTTTTTGAATATTAAAATTGCCTTGTGTTTCTTGTCCATGAGCTCTGTGTAACCCTAATAAGTCTTCAGCATGATGGACCTTAAATAATTATAAGAAGATTAGTGTATATACTATATAAATACAATATTTAGGTCAATGTCAGAAAAATGCCAATTTTTTGTATGAGGCTGATGAGAAATTGGGGAAGGGCAAGGTTCTACCGATAATGATATTTTTCTGACATTGACCTAATATTGTTTTTATACTGCAACTTAAATAAATAAATTCATAGCTATTTAAATTGTAACGCAAATGTCAAACTTATTTTCATCCCTTAATGAACCCCTGACTGTGGAAAAAGTGTTCCATGATGAAATTGACATTGCACAAAATATAGCTGTGTTACTATATTTAGGAAATAAACACAACTTGTTGCAGTATAAATAAATTTATAATACTGCACTCGTTCTATTTGAGCGTTCAAAATGCGT
This sequence comes from Mytilus edulis, assembly GCF_963676685.1. Taxonomy (NCBI): domain Eukaryota; kingdom Metazoa; phylum Mollusca; class Bivalvia; order Mytilida; family Mytilidae; genus Mytilus; species Mytilus edulis. Next base: position 60,516,568 of record NC_092356.1, read on the forward strand.
TACCTGTATATTTCTATGTCATATACAGTCACTGACCTGATATCACTTTTTCTCATGAATATTTAAATAGAAATTGACGAAATTATTAATTAATTATTCATACGACCTATTCAACCTGTTCTTAGTTCCAATGTATACAACAACATAAACTTATTTCTTTTGCAATTTTTAGAAAAAAAAACATATTTCACTTGTTAATATTTTTGGTTTGCAAACTATATATCATTATGTTTTATGCTTTTTGTTGATATTTTAGTTCATTCTCAAACAAACTTGTTCATCATCGACTGGAGGTAAATGTACATTTCATTGTGCTGTACATTTCCTGCCTGCATGATATGAGGCCTTTTTATAAAAGGGGGAAGTTTCCCAATATTTAAATCAAATAGTTACATACACACTAAACAACTATTGAAAATGTACTTTTTTAGATTGCAGTATAAAGACAATAATAGTGCATTGACTTGACATATCAACGATATAAGGATTCGGCCCGAAACGGGGAAAAAGCTTGACAGAGCTGCGCATTTCCCTGTTTCTACGCCTCAAGTCAATGCACTATCATTGTCTATATATTTGTGACATGTCTGCACAATATCGTTTTCTGTTTAGATTTAAAAGGTAGATGCTGGCATATATCAAGTATAGCTGGCATATATATCAAATATATGCTAAAAGTAGCATCACTTTAAATTCGAGAAGGAAATTTAATTCTGAAAACAAAGAGCTAAACTTTAAAAATTACATTTAAGTATGATATAAACACTGGATTATCTTCCTTACTATAGAAATTTTACAAATCATGAAAGAAAGTATCTGTAATACATCAGTTTAACTTAACAAGAAACATGTGTCACCTATTGTACTGTTTACTTACTCATTCTTAAAGGCTTTTTTATTCTTGGTGTTGTTCTCTGTTTTGTTTAGGTTTACCCCACATCATCTCCATCATCTTTGATTCATATTATCAGATAAAAAGTTTCCCGTTTTGTGAATTTTCAAAAAATACATATAACCAATTTCACAGGTTTAAAATTTCCAGGAAATGAAGTTTTAATTGAAGTGGAGCATATGTATATATTATGGATGTTTGCTTTTCATGTTTTGGAATTTTTGTCAGATTTTCAGAATTCTCTGGTTTTATTCTTTTGAATGCCTTTAAAAAATTTGCCCATTGACCCCCATTTTTCTTTTTATAAATCTTTAACATGTATAATTATAAGCCATCTGTAAAAGTCTTATAAAATCCTTGTCATTTTTAGTAGTTTTTGAGCACTTTAACTGGTGAATGATAAAGCTTTGAAAAATCAAGAGATAAAATTTTCCCGCCATTATTTCATCAGCTAAGATCTTGAAAACAGGCACATTGACCTGTATTTTTTTTCCCTCCTTTGTTTCCTTTAATAATTCCCTATTAATATATAGTATACTAGTGTTATGAAAAGTTTCTTATTTTGTAATAGAGAAGCGAATCTCCTTAATCTACAACATTTAGGTAGTGTCACTTTTACTGTTTTTCAGTTATGTCCCATACATTTCCATGAAAAACTTTTGTTTTAGTGAACATCATTTGTGCGTTTAGTGGCATAGTGACTTCCATTCCCATGCTGAGCGAGTGGTTGGAAAACTATGATGCTATATTGTACGAATTATTCAGCAAAACTATCATAATTGACAATCAGCACTGGTGTCATATTAGAGAATTGTGATTAATTACCTACAGAACAAACAGTTTTTCAATGATGATCACTTAGACACTTGATGAATGTTTATAGTGCAGGGATACAGGCGATCCCCTCTATCTGGTAAATAACGTTATAAAGGCGCGCATAATTGACAAATTTTTCTGTTGAAGGACAAACTGGGAAGAGATCTATTAAATCACCAGCTTTAACTGTGAAAGTACAAGTATTGGTAGAAAATGTTTCACCTGTTAAATGAACTTCATCAAAAAATCAATACCTATACTCATATATAGTCAGTTAGAAATTTAATATTTTGATTCTATATGTTGAATTTATAATGTTTACCAAAACAGGAAACTCTCCTTGTTCTACGCTTAACTCTTCTGTTTTTATTTTAATTTCAGGAGAAGCTTTGCGGTCAGTGTACACATTTAATCCTGTTACCAAGGTGATATACCACCCAGTGGCACAAGCCATAATAACTGGATCAGGTATATTACAGAATAAGTTACTTTAAGAAATGAAATTAAACATTGACATTTTGCTTAAAATGTAGTGATAAAACAAACAATATTGCCTATGAGAGGGGGAATCAAATGGAAAACTACATTGAAGGAGGGGGGAGAGGAACCCCCTCCAGCAAACCACATGTTACCTTTTATGAGTTAAAAAAAAACCAATAGAAGCATGATTGTATTTTGATTTAATGCTATTACAGGATGCAATGTGTGTAAGTTATTGTTTGAAGTTGGAATGAATAGAATATTTTTTTTGAAGGCAGAAATTACACATGACAATTTAAAATCTTTAGTTATTCATTATTTTCAGTGACTACACACAACTACCTACCTTAAATAGTTACAAATGTAGGTTTTAATAAAATTTGACAATAAATAGGAGCAACAGTGCACTTGGTAAGAGTAATAAAGTGTATGTCTGATCATGAATTTTGTTAAATAAAGAAGAAATTCTTCTGAACTTGGTGGTTTGGTGATGCTGTGTTTTTAAAACATCAAATAAGGAGATGTGGCCAATGAGAGAGTGTCCATCAGTGTTGTAACTTTATATGTAAAATCAGAATTTTAATGTCTGCTTGAGACACTGTATATTTTTAGCCTTGATTGTTTGTCATTACTAAAAAATGTGTGTACCGTATGAATGATCACTTGAGTTGTGTCAGATAGAAATTGACTTTATGCAAATGAATATCAATACACCTATTAACTGATTTCAGGTTGAAATATCAATGCAAAATCTGTAACTGTATCCGTGCCAATGCTCGAGCCTATCTCCGGATAAAAGTGGCGGACCACACCTTTAATTAGCAAATACATATATAATAGAAAATCAGAAAAAACAACTTTAATTGCAATCAGCAATTAAAAATAAAGGAGCTTACTATGTTGAACGACGGCTAGAAAGTGAAGCGCTTGAAAAACACCAATATATCGTAAGACAAAATTCAACTTTTGATTGGTCAATTTGTCATGCCTTATGAATATTTATGAAAACGTAACGACAATACAATATTTTCCCGCTTTACTATAAGAACCGCGGGAAAATACAAGTATTACCTCTACTCCATGACTAAATATAACAAAAACACAAATATAAACTTGCCAACAGCCCGTCGAACGTGATAGAAATATACAAAGAAAGGGTACACGATCCCAAATAGGAAACTATAAACCTAAAACTTGAGAAATTTTCAAACGTTTTTCTATGGAGTCTACGATATAACCATCTTTACTTGAGTCAGATTTCCATCTGCCGTGTTTTTTCAGACACCTGTCGCTAATGTCTGCGTTAGCAGCCACTGTGGCACCACCTGATTCTTCATCAATTTATCCCTTTCTGCACCCATTGTATAAAAAAATTTAATCAACGTGTGGTCGTTTGATCTCAGTTCTTCATTGGTTTAAACCCGATTATGACATTGAATTTTCTTGTTTTCCTCTGAATTTCCTATTGTGACGGCATGAAAAAAGGCGTCCATGCCTGATGACGTCACATAGAAAGAACACATCTTTTTGCAGATCAGTCGCAAAGAAGGAATAAATTTGCCTGCGTATTGTTTGAAAAATCATTAGAGAAACAGATTCCACCACCAAATCTTGTGTAATACGATATTTATCCACTCTTGACAGTTAAATTTTAAATATTTAAAACGCTTGGCGAGCCTTGCGTTTTAAATTTGAAAATTTAACTGTCTCGAGTGGATAAAAATCGTATCACACTCGATGCAGTGGTAGAATCTATATTTAACTGTGAAATTTGAGTTGATATAAATACCCTCTAAAACAAACTGATATAAATACCCTCTAAAACAAACTGATATAAATACCCTCTAAAACAAACTGATATAAATACCCTCTAAAACAAACTAAATTTTATCTTTTTCATGTTTGAATGTTCAGAAACCGATCAAAGTCTTATGCATGCACATGTATATGTGTGCTTGTAGAAGGTCGATTTCTATCAACACAGCTCACTTATTGATAGATTGTATATTACTTACGAATATTTGTTTATTTCAGATGGAGGAAAATTGGAGATTTGGGATATAGCATCAGGGGCGAAGATACATAGTGTACATCCTTATGAAGAATCTGTTACTGGTCTGAAGGTAGTGAATATTTTTATCGTTCTGTGCATAATTGTCCGTCTTTCCCACTTCAGATAAAAATGTTTGGTGAAAGTTTTTGGTCAAGATAGTTTTTGATGAAGTTGAAGTCCAATCAACTTGAAACCTAATACACATGTTCCCTATGATATGATCTTTTTAATTTTAATGCCAAATAAGAGTTTTAATGCCGATTTCACAGTATCACTGAACATCGAAAAGGATATCTGATCTGGGCATCTTCATGTATGTTCTATGGACACATTCTTGCCATGGATTATCTCCCATTGACTATGTGCTAAAGCTAAATTTGTCACACTAGTATATTTTTTACTTTCCATGCTTGAAAGAATATCTTTTAATCTGTCAGAACTTAACTTAAAGGCTTATATAATATGTTCTATTGAAAAAACATTTTTTTATCAAAGGTGGTTGACCTATAAACAATATCATTTATAGTACAGATACTCCTTATGAAACTGTTGCACTTGTAACTTTGTATTTTTGTTCTTTAATATCGGGCAGCCAATCTTGGTCTTTTTGATAAACACAAATTTTAAGCATTTTGCATTGAAGACATCTCATTTAACAACTGGTGATTCCCTCAGGGAAGGAAGTTCCACCAGCAATGGCTTCAACTCGTTGATTATAAATGAATTCATCATAAATACCAGACTTAGAATTGTGTAGGCCTGAGGGGTGCCTTGTGTACAAAAAATATTGAGTTTATAGCCATAATTAAACTTTGATATTTGACTAATTTTCATGTCAGTCATATACTTTTTCAAAGATGTTTTCCTCTGAAACTTCTCAACCCTGAGGCACAAATGCTCACATCGTGACTCAAGATCTACCTCCTTCCTATTTTTACAAAATTCATTAAATGTACAGAGTTAGTGCCCTTTTTGACTAATTTTTATGTTTTACCGTTTATCTCAAAATCTACATAGACAGGTTGAAACATTTAATTTCAAACATGATTATCAATACATGATTTATAAAAATGCCAATAGGACTGACACCTTGGAGTTAATGCCTGTTTATATGACAGTTTCCACTTCATTTCTGTAAACAGCAGAAAATTATTAGAAATACAATATCTACAAAAATGCTGAAAAACAATTAGACAACTTTAAGGGGTCTGCAATTAGCTTTAAACCATTTGAACCATGGTTTTTGACAAATTTTCTTGTCTATTGTTATATATATTATTTCAAAGGTGTTCTCCTTTAAAACGATGTAAACAATTTAACCAAACTTGGCTGAATGATCTTAATTAGCAGAAAAATTCAATTAGATATATCTTGTAGTATCATAAAAACGATGATAGATAAAGAAAATATGTCAGTTGCAAATAAACTCAATCTTCATCAAAATAATCTTGTTGCATTATTGTGAATTCTTATATTTTGGTGGGTGCCAATTTTCCTGAATTGAGGAAAACTTACATGTTTGAGGATATGTAATTTGGTGATTGTCAAAGTCTGCATACAAGCCTATAGAAAATTTGTAATTCATTAAACATTTAATTTCGTGGTTCACCTATACCCAAGAAATACACGGAAATTGGTATCCAATGAATAATTATAAATCCACAGTAAATCAATTTATTTTGGGCAAAAATATCAGGTGAGTGATACAATTAGATATACTAAGACATCTGCCCGACCAAGACTGCATCATTCATTATAAATCTATATCCACTGAATTTTAGTTCCATATACTTCTCATGTCTGAGAACATAAATGATAAAAAAAAAATGGTTATATCTTAAACAGCAGTTTGTAAACAGTTTTTATTAGCTCACCTGGCCCGAAGGGCCAAGTGAGCTTTTCTCATCACTTGGCGTCCGTCGTCCGTCGTCCGTCGTCCGTCGTCATCGTCCGTCGTCGTTAACTTTTACAAAAATCTTCTCCTCTGAAACTACTGGCCCAAATCAAACCAAACTTGGCCACAATCATCATTTGGGTATCTAGTTTAAAAAATGTGTGGCGTGACCCGGTCAACCAACCAAGATGGCCGCCACGGCTAAAAATAGAACATAGGGGTAAAATGCAGTTTTTGGCTTATAACTAAAAAACCAAAGCATTTAGAGCAAATCTGACATGGGGTAAATATGTTTATCAGGTCAAGATCTATCTGCCCTGAAATTTTCAGATGAATCGGTCAATCGGTTGTTGGGTTGCTGCCCCTGAATTGGTAATTTTGAGGAAATTTTGCTGTTTTTGGTTATTATCTTGAATATTATTATAGATAGAGATAAACTGTAAACAGCAATAATGTTCAGCAAAGTAAGATCTACAAATAAGTCAACATGACCAAAATGGTCAGTTGACCCGTTTAGGAGTTATTGCCCTTTATAGTCAATTTTTAACCATTTTTCGTTAATTAAAGTAATCTTTTACAAAAATCTTCTCCTCTGAAACTACTGGGCCAAATTAATCCAAACTTGGCCACAATCATCTTTGGGGTATCAAGTTTAAAAAATGTGTGGCGTGACCTGGTCAACCAACCAAGATGGCCGCCACGGCTAAAAATAGAACAAAGGGGTAAAATGCAGTTTTTGGCTTATAACTCAAAAACCAAAGCATTTTGAGGAAATCTGACATGGGATAAAAATGTTTATCAGGTCAAGATCTATCTGCCCTGAAATTTTCAGATGAATCGGTCAATCGGTTGTTGGGTTGCTGCCCCTGAATTGGTAATTTTGAGGAAATTTTGGTGTTTTTGGTTATTATCTTGAATATTATTATAGATAGAGATAAACTGTAAGCAGCAATAATGTTCAGCAAAGTAAGATCTACAAATAAGTCAACATGACCAAAATGGTCAGTTGACCCGTTTAGGAGTTATTGCCCTTTATAGTCAATTTTTAACCATTTTTCGTAAATTAAAGTAATCTTTTACAAAAATCTTCTCCTCTGAAACTACTGGGCCAAATTAATCCAAACTTGGCCACAATCATCTTTGGGGTATCAAGTTTAAAAAATGTGTGGCGTGACCTGGTCAACCAACCAAGATGGCCGCCACTGCTAAAAATAGAACATAGGGGTAAAATGCAGTTTTTGGCTTATAACTCAAAAACCAAAGCATTTTGAGGAAATCTGACATGGGATAAAAATGTTTATCAGGTCAAGATCTATCTGCCCTGAAATTTTCAGATGAATCGGTCAATCGGTTGTTGGGTTGCTGCCCCTGAATTGGTAATTTTGAGGAAATTTTGGTGTTTTTGGTTATTATCTTGAATATTATTATAGATAGAGATAAACTGTAAGCAGCAATAATGTTCAGCAAAGTAAGATCTACAAATAAGTCAACATGACCAAAATGGTCAGTTGACCCGTTTAGGAGTTATTGCCCTTTATAGTCAATTTTTAACCATTTTTCGTAAATTAAAGTAATCTTTTACAAAAATCTTCTCCTCTGAAACTACTGGGCCAAATTAATCCAAACTTGGCCACAATCATCTTTGGGGTATCAAGTTTAAAAAATGTGTGGCGTGACCTGGTCAACCAACCAAGATGGCCGCCACTGCTAAAAATAGAACATAGGGGTAAAATGCAGTTTTTGGCTTATAACTCAAAAACCAAAGCATTTTGAGGAAATCTGACATGGGATAAAAATGTTTATCAGGTCAAGATCTATCTGCCCTGAAATTTTCAGATGAATCGGTCAATCGGTTGTTGGGTTGCTGCCCCTGAATTGGTAATTTTGAGGAAATTTTGCTGTTTTTGGTTATTATCTTGAATATTATTATAGATAGAGATAAATTGTAAACAGCAATAATGTTCAGCAAAGTAAGATCTACAAATAAGTCAACATGACCAAAATGGTCAGTTGACCCCTGTAGGAGTTATTGCCCTTTATAGTCAATCTTTAACCATTTTTCATAAATCTAAGTAATCTTTTACAAAATCTCCACTGAAACTACTAGGCCACAATCATCTTTGGGGTATCTAGTTTGAAAAATGTGTCCGATGACCTGGCCATTCAACCAAGATGGCCGCCACGGCTAAAAATAGAACATAGGGGTAAAATGCAGTTTTTGGCTTATAACTATGAAACCAAAGCATCTAGAGCAAATCTGACAAGAAGTTAAATTGTTAATCAAGTCAATATCTATCTGCCCTGAATTTTTCAGATGAATTGGACAACTGGTTGTTGGGTTGCTGCCCTCCAATTGGTAATTTTTAAAGAAATTTTGCCGTTTTTGGTTATCTTGAATACTATTATAGATAGCGATAAACTGTAAACAGCAATAATGTTCAGCAAAGTAAGATCTACAAATAAGTCAACATGACCTAAATGGTCAATTGACCCCTTAAGGAGTTATTGTCCTTTATAGTCAATTTTTAACAATTTTCATTAATTTGGTAAATTTATGTAAATTTTTACCAAATATAGTTCTCTGTTACTAATGGGCAAAGTTCATTATAGATATAATTGTAAGAAGCAAAATCGTTCAGTAAAGTAAGAACTTCAAACACATCACCATCACCAAAATAGAATTTTGTCATGAATCCATTTGTGTCCTTTGTTTAATATGCACATAGACCAAGGTGAGCGACACAGGCTCTTTAGAGCCTCTAGTTTTGCTTTTATGTTTCAGGTTGTGAATGGTACCATATTTAGTTGTTCTGCTGAAGGAGTTATTTCTATACATAAACTGCAAGATGATCAAATCATTTGTTTATTTGTGTCTGAAAATATAAGATCAGAGAACAATGGACATTTAACACAGAGATATATTCGTGGTTTCGATGTTAGAAATGGTTTAATATATTATGGGGATGATGGAACAAACGTTAAAGTGTTGGACTGGAGAAAAGGTAAACTTTTTTAGACGTAGAATTTTGGAAATTTGTAGAAATTAACGGAAACCACTTTTATTAAAAATTAACCAAGCCTATGGCTGTATTCATGATTTACAACAAGATCTACAGCTCATGCTGGTAAAAAAGTTGTCAGGGCAATAACAATTTCCTGAAAATTAAGTCTGTGATTTTTCTTCTCTACATTGTATAGTGTTTTATTCCATATTGATAGAATTTTAATAGGGTTTTCTATATGAATTTGATTTTTAATAATAAAAAAAAAAAAGAAGCATATTCACCTGGCTAAAAGTCTCATGCTTTCATGTGTATAATAACATTAAAATGTGTGACACGCAATTGGTTTTGGTAAATAACTGGAATTGAAAACATATTTTTCTCTTTCGGCACATGAAATAAAACAATTCTGTTTCTTGTTTCTGTGTAAACATGTGGTTAAGTTCACTTGGAACAACCTGACATTCACTTCCCCTGTTGCCCTCAATGATGGAATGAATATCATTTCTCAAAAGCCAATAAAACCACACACACATTTACCTCATCAAAAGACAATAATTGTATAACAAGCAGTCTTGCACGTAAATGAATATACAAACACACATGACACAGTTTCATATTTTAAGTTTACAGAAATTTATTTTGAGGTCATGGTGACATATTTACCATTATTCATTTTTTCCCCCATTTTTACCATAATTTATCATTTTTTCATTATAATTGGTAACTGGGGCAGCATTTCTTCTTAATAAATCTAAGTCATGTTATATTTGGACACAGAGACAAATCAAAACTAAAACTCCTTCGAAGAAACAGTTAAAATGGGAGATTTATAGTTCTCTGTAGATAAGTTCATGGTATGTTCTTGTTTTGTCTATGATTGAACACACTACTGAAAAAGAACACAATTTATGGCTCAAAAAGTTATAAAGTTTCATCAGTAGATCTATTTATAGTTTTTATTTCAAATCCTTTATCATAAATAGATTTAGAAGAGAATCAATCATATGTTATATTTTATGTGGGATTTGACTTTCATAAAATGTCGATCTGGTGTGATAAGGTTAAACCGATTTTTAAAGTATGTAAATCATCTACTAAAATAAGCTTCAGAGTTCAGTACACATGTAACCTGACTGTACTTGTAAAGAAAGGAAGGTCAGCCAGGAAAACACATTTTTTTCAACATCAAAAAGATAATTTGGTAATTTTATTTTTTTAAATATGGCTATTATAGGTATTTAATATATTTTATTTAAATTTTTATATTTTTGTTGACTTTTAAAATGATTACAAATAAACTATTTTTATAAAGAATTTCCATATGCAAGGCGTATAACCTGATTCTAGTAATTTTCCGTTATTTTAACCAAATATCAAAAACAGACATTCCAAAGGGCTTGAAATGGCATTTTTTCAAAACCATATACTATGTACATGATTATATATATATATATATATACTTATACATATTCTTACATCTATGTTATGAGATTTTAAGATATACATTTGGTCCCCTTCTGCTTAAATTCCCCCATTGAGAATTTGGCCAAAGACCAAATAAGTTATATTTTTGGTGTTAGTACTCAACTCCATGGCATGTCGTCTTGACCAGTATACAGACTGTGTGTACAAATCACAAGTAGAAGACACATTCAATTCACTATTGACCAGTCATTCTGAAGGTCCATTGGAAATTGAAAAATGACTAGTAAAATTGCATTTGTACGGTAATTTAAGGTTGCTCAACCGTGGAGCAAATGTCCAGTATTTCTTCAAATTTTTTAATATGAAAATCAACAAAATGACTAGTAAAAATGAATTATGTTTCAGTGAAGTCCCATAATTAACTGGAGAGAATATCCAGTAAGGTCTAAAAGACATTGGCCAATACTGCTAGATTCAGGTTTAAAATATAGGACTGACTGCATGTGTTTCATCAATAGATGTATATACATTTGTCTGACATTATGTAAATCCAAACAAGTTCCTGTTAACTTTGACATTACAATTTAAAAATAATTAAAAAGTGATTGTTGTTTTATGTCAGAAGGTTATTTGTACCATATCAGTGAGTAGTAAGCTCATTCAGAGTCAAAATTCAGCTAAATACCAAAAGTGTAAATATGTTTATGAATTTAGTAATTTTGCTTACTAATGTACGTTTTACAGTACTACAATTTATTAGTTAGTTGTAGTATTATGTCAAAAGTTTTAGTTGATAATTGGAAGATATTTGACTGGGGTAGAGTGGGGCGCTCATATTCGCCGTGGACACAATTTCGCCGTTTTATGATTTTGAGGTGTAAAAACTTCAAAGGATGGCTGAAATGGCAGAAATATGCCGATAAATTATATTTTTATAACAAATATGATTATTTTTGAAAATGAGACCAAATTTCGGTAAGTACCGCAAAGGACCGAATAACGGACTACGATTTTCAGCCAATTTCCTGAATGAAAAATAAGATTTCAGAGAAGTATGTCTTAGTAATTCTTTGACTGATTGCCCTAAATTTCAGTTTTTTACACCTTTCAAATGTCTGCTATTCATCTATAATGAAATTTATTTGATAAATATTGTTTAAAGCTGCAGTTATTTGGTTTTAAATAGATGTGTAAAAACGGCGAATATGTGTCCCCCGTTGACAAGAAATCAGGAAATTTTAAACACCCTTTAATCCAACTTTTCAGATGATTTTTTTCAAAACAAACACGTTTTCAAGCTAAGAATATTTTGCATTTGAAGTTATCTTCATATAGAAATATCAGTATACTTCAAAAACATAAAGATCTGAACATAAACTGAAGAAAACATGGAAAGATATGGCAAAAATGAGCACCCCACTCTATAGTTTCCCTCATTTTAAAATGATAAAATCACAAAAAAAACTCTTTGCACAGATTTGTTTGTTAAAGAAGATTGGATTCAAAAATCAGAATAAAATATAGAAAAACCATGAAAAGACATTTGGGTTAAGAAATTCAAAGTTTAACTCCCAAAAAAGAAAATTCTATATACAATCAATGACAATATTGAACTTCCAAATATTTTTTTTTCTTTTTTCAGTGATATTTTTTAGCAAAATATAATTATTTTCTTTATGATATTGTTAGTATTGAAAATGCTTTGTTTTATTTTAAAAATATGTATACAATTTTAACTTGAATTTAATTTATCAAGTCAAATTTACGCATTCTCCATTTTGTAAAGAAATTCCTCAGTTTATGTGTACTAGACCAACTTCAGGTAAATTTGGATTTTGTCCTTCATGCTTGACTGCATGGTTTATTACTCATATATATACGCAAAAAGAATGTTTTAAATAGTTGTATGTCTAAGAAAATCTATTTATGATGTGAAAACCTTAAAATAAATGTCACTTAAATCAGAAGAATATTTTTATATGTAATTTCATAAAATCTATGTCATGTTTGAATATCTTTAACCTTGAAAGGTTTAAAGTGTTCTTTTCAATTCATAAAAGATTTTTAAATGTCCCATAAAAAGAACTTTTTATTAGGAAGAGAGAATTATAAGTGGATGTACTTATAACATAAAGGAAAAATAAGTACTAAGGAATTTTCTTTATGAAATTTAAAAAAAAATATTGTAAGAAGTTTGAATAAAGACCTTGAATTTTGAAACCGATATTGTATTTGGTATTGAAATCTACGAGAAATAAAGAATACACCCCTTGACATTCTAGTGTCAAGATCATGTCCTTCAAACAAATTTTAATAAGGATATTATATTACTTTAGACAAGGTTTCATTTGTGAAGGACAAATATTTCTGCAAGGTTATACCATTTAAATTAAGAACATAAAAAGGTATCATGGGTATTGTACTCCTATGTAATTTCAAAATGTGAAAGTCTAAATTTTCTGGATATGAAGAAACACATATAATATACATATAATCTATTGGAAGAGTGTGAAATCCAAAACTTTATTAGTCAAATACAGAAACTCTTCTTTGTCTTCCTTAGAGATATAAATGTAAATTGTGGAATCTACTTATTTCTGTGTCTTAGTGATGCTTGTTCCAAGTAGGGTGGGGTGGGGTGGGGGGGGGGGGGGGGGGTTGCAAATCTGCCCCACCTTAAAACCACCCCTATGATACAATAAATGAAAAATAAAAGAATGTTTTTGTTAACATGAAGGTATAGAAGTTTTAAAGTGACATACTTTGTATCATCAGTTAAAGTAGGTAGATGACACATTCTCTCCTACTTAAATTCATTAAGTAATTATTTTACAATCTAGTTTATTTAGAATTGTGGCCATTATTTGTACAAGGCCTGATGTTTCAAGAATGTGGTTTTTGATAAGAATTGTCATACATATTGCTTTACAGTGAAAGATGAGTTTATTTTGATCAGTGTATCCTTTTCTTTTGTTCATCTGCACTTGTTCATTAACTGTCCTAAATCGTAAAAGGAATTTTTATTGAATCTTTACAACATTATGTTATTGTGGAACTCCACTTTTTTTTAGAAACAAACAATTTTTTTGCTTTTATATACTATAAAATATGGTACATGTATCAAAATAAATGCCAGATTGCATCTGTTGACCATTGAACTTCCAAACCTGATGGTGTTGTTTTCTATGATAATAACCATGGTGCATATATATTTGTGTGGTGTCTGAATTTATTTGTTTAAATTTCGATGAAAATAAAACACTTCTTGATTCTCATTTTCCTGAATTAAAAGCAGTAAGGCTTATTCAGGTATCAAGTATACATGTAGTACAAATGATTTGTTTGAAAATATTCATTTATAAAATAGAATTGAAAATGGAAATGTTTAAAAGTGACAACAATTACCCAAATAGCAGAAAACAACCAAGGCCACTAATGGGACTTCAACGCATTGAGAAAATACAACACCTAGAGTATTTTCAGCTGGCCCCTAGACAATAATGTATATTAGTTCAACAAAATGGACGCCACCCTTGAGTTAACTCTGAAAAATACAAATAAACCCAAATTTTAAAAACCCACACAAGACTAGAGTTCCTCCTAACTTTGGTCATCCCTCCCTCTATCATGTCTATACCTCTAGCTAATGTGCAATAAACAAACACATAACATGGATGCCTCACTAAACATTTGTAAGATTTTTAGGATTGGGAATATGAATTTAGGGCTGCATTTCTTTCAGTACTAGCACATATGATTATAGACAAGTTACTCAGCGTGTTTCCCAAAAAAAACAGACAATATTCAGATGCAAATTTCACTCTCAGGTTTTGACTTTTTTTTTTATATAAGTATGATATAAATGCATATGGTTGTTGATTAGTTTATAACTTATTTAATATTTTAATTAAAATGCAAATAACCCAACAATTTATAAGAAAGTCCTTATACCCTATCATAAATAGGTTTAATAAGTACGAATTAAAAATAAATAAATCCTTAGATTTATAAAGGTTGTTTTTTTTCTCTGAATTAATTTACTCTAGCTCTATAAATGCCGAGTGTAGAATATTGAAGTATTAAACATATTATTTTCTTTACAAAAATATTGTCAAAAGTGAAATAATGTTACTTTGAATATATATATCATTACTAAATATTTTGACTTGGTCTAATATTAATATAATTTTCTCTCTAATGTACTAAACTGACTCTAGATTATTTTATATCACAACAGAAATAAAACATACTGGAGATGGACCTATAATCAAACTCATCAAGGTGCTTCTTTGTCGCTGTAATTAGAAGCTTTAAGTTTGTAACGACTTTCTTGTTGTATTGAATATAATAATTGTAAAATCAAAATATTCATGATAATTCAAAAATTCAATTTAAAAGGTTTTTACAGTAATTTAATAGCTTGAAGCTATGATGTCCACTTTTGAGTTGTCCTGTAGTGCAAAATTTTCTTCTGTATAGTATGTTTTTAGATGTTTAATGTCACTTTCAGCTACCATGAAAGGTTTTTCTATAAGATTGCATCCTTTTTTTTTGTATCATAGATTGTGTATCTTATTATACCCCATGCAACGAAGTTGCGGAGGGTATAATGTTTTTGACCCGTCCGTCCGTCCGTCAGTCCTGTTTCTTGTCATCGCAACTCCTGTCAACCACACAACAGAATTTCACGAAACCTTTTTAGATGAAAAGGACATATTATGTAGTTGTGCATATCGACAGGAAATAACGATTCAATTTTTATACCCCCGCTTTGAAAAAAAGGGGGGTATACTGTTTTACCTCTGTCTGTCCTTCCGTCAGTCCATCAGTCCGTCAGTCCGTCCGTCCCATGAATATTTTTCGTCACATTTTTCTCAGGAACTACACTACCAGGATTTCTAAAATTTGGTTTCAGGCTTGATATAAGTCAGCTATACTGTGTGATGCGTTTTCAGATTCATCACTCGACAACTTCCTGTTTACCGAACACTTGTATCATTTTTACACCTGATAGCCAAGTTGAAAATTTTTCGTCACATTTTTCTCAGGAACTGCACTTCCAGGATTTCTGATATTTGGTTTCAGACTTTATATAAGTCAGCTATACCGTGTGATGCGTTTTCAGATTCATCACTCGACAACTTCCTGTTTACCGAACACTTGTATCATATTTACACCTGATAGCCAAGTTGAAAATTGTCGTCACATTTTTCTCCGGAAGTACACTACCAGGATTTCTGAACTTTGGTTTCAGGCTTGATATAAGTCAGCTATACCGTGTGATGCATTTTCAGATTCATCACTCGACAACTTCCTGTTTACCAAACACTTGTATCATTTTTACACCTGATAGCCAAGTTGAAAATTTTTCGTCACATTTTTCTCAGGAACTACACTACCAAGATTTCTGAAATTTGGTTTCAGGCTTGATATAAGTCAGCTATACTGTGTGATGCGTTTTCAGATTCATCACTCAACAACTTCCTGTTTACCAAACACTTGTGTGATTTTACACATGATAGCCAAGTTGAAAATTTTCGTCACATTTTTCTCAGGAACTACAATACAAGGATTTCTGAAATTTGGTTTAAGGGTCAATATAAGTCAGCTATACCGTGTGATGCGTTTTCAGATTCATCACTCAACAACTTCCTGTTTACCGAACACTTGCATATTTTTTTTCACTATTAATATTATCCACTTGCGGCGGGGGTATCATCAGTGAGCAGTAGCTTGCAGTTTCACTTGTTTTTCTAGGAGTTACACCCCTTTAAACTTATTTGCTTCAATGCACTACTGCAACAGTTTGTCATCGCAACTTCTTTGAAACTACACAACATAATTTCATGAAACCTTTTAAGATAATAAGGACATACTATGTAGATGTGCATATCGACAGGAAATTACGATTCATTTTTTTTTCTAGGAGATACACCTCTTTGAACTTATTTGCTTCAATGTACTTCTGCAACAGTTTGTCATCTTAACTTATCTGAAACTACACAAAAGAATTTCATGAAATTTGATAGATAATAAGGACATACTATGTAGATGTGCATATTGGCAGGAAATTATTATTCAATTTTTTTTCTTATACAATTTTTTTTTTCTTACACTTATTTAATTTCTCCAATGACAATGTGGGGACGTGGGGTATGTGAATGTGCTCACTAAGGTTCTTTAATTTGGTCTATCCTCAATGGCTTTAGAATTGATTGCATATTTTAAAGTTTATTTAACAATATCAGTGTTAAGACCTGTGATAATAACGCCTTACATTTATGCACTGAAATTCAGAATGGATATTGGACATGCTGCTTTATTCCTTTCAATTAATTCTGTTTTCCATGAATACACATAAGAACACTAAAGAAAAATACATTTGGTTAACAGATTGACAATCACCATCAGTTGACAAGCCTGACCTGTTTAGTTTTAATAAGTGTACTAAAATTGATTTAATAACTGGGTTTATTAATAGTTCAGAAAAAACTAGTGTCAAGCTATCTAGCTGAGTCAGCAATTCAAATCCTGTAATTTTCCTAGAAAAAAGCTATCTGCAAATGGTCAGAAATGTGTATCAACAGTGCGGAGGCTGTCGTTAAAAACTCCCATCCTCATGAAAGATGTGAAGCAATTAATTCAAACAAGAAAACTAACGACCTAGTTTAACAAATTTAAGGAAAAACAAATATGACAAATACAAACCAAGGAAAACCACTACATTTCAGGCTCCTTACTGGAGACAGACACTTAAAAAATGTTAGACCTGTTTGTGAGCATTCTTAACCTACAAGTAATCCTTATTCATTTCGTAGGAGTAATTTTTAAATGTACATTCTTAAATAGAGCAGCATATTTTCAATTTCGAAACCTATATACTATTATATACATGGCGTATTTCAAAGATTTGATTGAAACTATTTTTTGGAACTTTATAGAATTTTTTTGGCCAATCCTTTAAGGGTGCAATATAATCTAATAGACAAGTTTTGAATGTGAATACTCCCTACCAATTTAGAAAAGCTAATTAGCAAATTTTAAATGATTCTGACTGAAGGGACATTTGGAATATTTTCACCAGAAGTGGGTTTCCATCACAATGCAGTATTTTTGTATTTTTGTATTTTTGTAATATCTTAAAATAAAAGCACTACCTTAGGTTTAGGAACTGTTGAGGCAACAGGTAAGAAAGTTGGTAATCCTTCCAATCTATTTAGAATTAGTTGTCTGCACTTGCTCCTTATTTTTGTTTAGCGAGAAGCAAGTGAAGAGAACTTATTTTAATTAGATCGAAAATTTCCATGAATGTTTTCTGAAGAAGTCTGATTTTTTTTTTTTGTGTGTGTTTCTTGTTGTAGTTGTTGCTGTGCATGTATGGATTTTACCGTCTTCATTCTATTTTTTTAAGGACTGGTCCATAAACTTATAAACCACAGTGAAGACTTTGGTATCACAGACAGTATTAGTTGCCATGGTAACATTATTGTGTCGTCTGCCTACAGTTTAGATAATGGAGCAGGATATGTAAATGGTATAGTATATTATTAAAAAAAAAAATGGAACATTACTAAAATTATCTATAATTTATTCATTATTAGGGCTCTACTGACGTTCTAGAGGTGACTTTCATAAACTGTGTTTAAGTATAGACAGGTATATGTGCAATATTTCATCTTCTTAATTGTTTTAAAAAGTTGTTAAGGAATTTATGGACATTTTGTATACTATACATCTTAACCCATTAACCCATTAACCCCCAATGACGCCTATATGCCTATAGGCCCGTATGACCCTCCATACCTTTTTTGAACTGCCCCACCTGAACTGTCATGCTAGCAGGGACTTCAACCAAGCAGTTCATGGTCCATAAACTCTTCTCAGACGTCTGTTTTTGAAAATATGGCACGTTGAAAGCCGTTTAAGAGTTCAAAATCAGAAAAACGTGAAAAGTAGCCAAAATCAGGTGGGGGTGGGCATCTTTTGAAGGCCACTACTTAACTGGTAGTCATTGTAGGTATAAACTATTATCGTAAATGCATGCATAGGTGGTATAGGAACACAAAGAGGTATAATATGGCCAATAGGAATCTAGTCTGTAAAATCTAGGTCACCGTTTTGTCAAAAATCCGTAAAAACGGACATTTAGGCAGACCTGACTTGAAGATAATAATTCGCCAGCAAGACACTTAAGTCCCATATACTCCCAGTTAGCATGCAGGGACTGCTGTAACTATAGGGTAATACTTGAATGACAAAGAAACACAGTCTGGTTAATGTTCACCTCTCAAGGTCGTTTTAAAATCGGAAAATAGACGGGAAATGACCATTTTTCAGTGGGGGTGGGTTCAAACCCACGAGAAAATCTTCCACCTCCCACCCCACCCCCCACCCATGCTTGTGCAGAATTATATGGTTTTACCATTGTAAAATTTGTCTGGAAAGTTATTTTCTAAATAAATAAGAAATTTGTCAAACAACAATTGACATTTCTGCAATATTTGTAAATTCACTGAAATTTTGAATTAAGTACTTATTAAAGTAGCCACTTAAAGTAGCATTTTTAACCATACACTTATTTTCCTTATATCCAGTGAGATATTTACCTGAAGAGACTTACATGACCACACTGGACGATGAAGATACTGGTAGAATATTGTCACTGTCATATGCTGAGTCGGGGAACAAAGACATTGTAATCACAGCAGGGACACAGCTTAAAGTGTGGATTTCAAACACAGAGCAAAGGTAGGACAAATTTGTATCTGTTTGCAAATCATTTGACGTAAGCTTTTTATCGTGCTTACTCTGCTGGTTTACGATCAGGACTGGTACCCATATACTATCCAGTATCTATAGATGAGGTTCTTAATTAATGTGATATTTCCTCTAAGAAAGACAGAAGAAAAGTTCAATTCAACAAGAACAAACACATATTAATTTTAAGGCTTCATTTAACAGTGAATTTCTTCCTGTTTGCAAGAATTGGAGCAAAGGAAAACAATTTAGTTATAACAAATTTGGAAAAGATGAATTTATTAAAAAAAACTTTGAATGTACATGCATTATTTTATACATGCATTCTAAAACGCAGCTTCTACAGCAAGCAGTTACCAGTACATATAATATGTACATGCAATTATTTGGATATGAATATTTAATCATGGGAAAGAGTTTTAAGATATATTATGGAAGATAGAGTCACACTGACAAGAGAAGATCATATGATTTATTATGAATAATTACATTACATGTATGTTTCATTATAATACATTATTTTGATTGGCTAACAGCAATCTTGTGTCATTCTGAAATTAACCTTCATTTCGAAATAACGACACATTAGCTTCAACAATAAAATGCACAAGAAAATAAAAGAAAAACGTCATAGAAATTGTGTGTTCTTGATTGTAGCAAAAAAAAAGTAATTTTAAGTATTGAATGCTTCTAATAGTAATTTTATAGGGTTGTAAAAGTGTTGATCGTGTGCACAATTAAGCTGTTTTGGCAAAAATATCCTGTTTAGGAAGAAAACTGTCTCTTGCTTGGCCAGAAATTGGTCACAAGTAGATATGAATTTTTTCATTGGAAGTTTTCTTATTTGTCTAATTAATCAAGTACAGTTCTTCTGAAGGAAAACCCACAAAAATGTCTGGTAATAAATGTTGATGCTGAAAGCTTACCTATGAGGTCAGAAAGTTTATAAGCCAAGATAAGAACAAAGTTTTGATTTAAATAATCGTTTTACAGGATAACAGTATCTTATTTTATCCTTATTATTGTTAATTTTTCTCAGTTGTAAAAATGGTCCTTGTTTTTACCAAATTTTCTCTATTGAAAAATTGGTTTTAAAAAGTTGCTTTGAATATGTTTTTTTTATTTTTACTGACCTCAATTATTCATAAATGTAGCATGGGTATAATAAAAAAAACAAGTATTGCCTTGTGAAAACAACCAGTTAAGGGTTCACTTACGGAGGCAATAATTGTATAATGTCCACCTCACTCAAAATAATGCTCAGTAAAAGAAAGGCAGCAGTGCTTACCATAGAACTTATCAGTTACATATAAAAGCTCACTCTAAGATTATATTGAGCAAATGAAAAAAAAGAGTTATATTGACCTCAACCTGCAACTCTGGTGAATATGATATTCTATAGTTGAAATCATTTGTTTAAACTTCATTATGGGTAATTTATTTTTAATGTTTTTAACTACATATTTCTGATAAGATACTTTAATTCATAGTCTGACTAAAGATTTTAAGTTTACGGATCCTTGAAAAGTCCTAGTGACATTCAAAGACAACTATAATCTAAATTAATCAAAGTACCTATCAATAGTCTTTAATACAGAACGGAACAACAATTTCATATGGATTGAACGCATGTTGCTGATTAAAGCAATATTTAAACCTTACTCAAACTTTACAATACTTTGACACTGTGTTATTGATTATAAGTACATCCAAGCTGTTACCAGTCAGACATATAACGAGCCAACCATGCATAGTTAACATGAAGTTTTTACTTCCTTAAATAGAAAATATCGATGTCACCTTTCCAGACTTTTAATTCCCTATGTATTCATGTATTCAGAATAAAAGTGCAAATTGTTATTGACTTTTATTTTTTGTACTTGAAAGTTGATTATTGTAAATTAGTTTTTCACTTTTTTATGAGATTACATTATTTATATGAAAGAGACCATTGATTTCAATGGGCCTTCATAGAAAATGGCAATTCAAGCAGATTAAGCTTAAGGGATATTAAAAACAGTGGGATCTGCACTCAAATTGAATATAAGTTGAAACTTGTGTCTATTTATAGCACAGTGTTATATATTTAGCAATAAGAAGATTATAAGAGGCAGATTAGAGGGGCGTAAAGGGGGGTATCTGCACGTAAAACACAATGAACGAAAAATTAAAAATGTCTTGCACGTTGATCTTTTTGCCAATTTCACGAAACAAGGTGAATAACGAGCCTTTTTCATGGCTGCACGTTAAATAAAATTGGCAAAAAAACGATGCATGAAAATAACCCTTTACCACCCTCAATAATGAAAAGAACAGTTTTAAATGTTCATGTCTGGGAAGTGGGGCGATTAAGATTTTTCAATCCCTCCTAGAAATATTTCCTGCTTTCTAATTTACTTTCAATTTAGTTGGGGAGGGGGAGGGTGTTTTTTTTAGAAACAATTTAAGGTAAATCGGTTCATTTTCATATATTTTTTTCTTCAAATAAATGGGGGAAAAATCAATTAATATATAAATAACTTATTCAGATGCAGATACAGAATTTAATAAAAGGGGTTCTTGGGATCCTAAACTATATATAGGCAACATTTCGAAGGGAATAGGAAAAAAATGTCTTTATATACCATAAATGTTGATCCATTTTAGCGGAGCTGGGCAACTGGGACAACATGCCCTCCATCCCCTAAATATGTCACTTGTATCTTGTGGTTCAGTATGTACTGGTAAGGAGAGTCTTTACTTTAGTTGATTGTTACTGTTTGAAATGTTCTGTGTATAACAATCATGCACATCTAGACCCCTTCCACAATCTACCCTCCGCCCCCTAGGTATGTCACTGTTAATATCTTGTGGTTCAGTATGTACTGGTAAGGAGAGTCTTAGTACTCTTACTTTAGTTTATTGTTACTGTTTGAAATGTTCTGTGTATAACAATCATGCACATCTAGACCCCTTCCACAACCTACCCTCGGCCCCCTAAGTATGTCGCTGTTAATATCTTGTGGTTCAGTATGTACTGGTAAGGAGAGTCTTACTTTAGTTTATTGTTACCGTGTGAAATGTTCTGTGTATAACAATCATGCACATCTAGACCCCTTCCACAATCTATCCTCCGCCCCCTAAGTATGTCACTGTTAATATCTTGTGGTTCAGTATGTACTGGTAAGATGAGTCTAACTTTAGTTTATTGTTACCCTTTGAAATGTTCTGTGTATAACAATCATGCACATCTAGACCCCTTCCACAATCTACCCTCCGCCCCTAAGTATGTCACTGTTAATATCTTGTGGTTCAGTATGTACTGGTAAGGAGAGTCTTACTTTAGTTTATTGTTACCGTGTGAAATGTTCTGTGTATAACAATCATGCACATCTAGACCCCTTCCACAACCTGCGCCAGACAAGTATTTTCTATTTCAGTTTTTCTTCTTTTACTTGGTGACATTTGCTTTAGGACTTTAAGATTTATTTTTGACATGATTTATCCTTGTCCTTGTTATAGAGCAATGACTTGATACGAAACTCAGTGTAAAAAAACTAAACATGTAACTCATGTACTTTAGTTTTATTATCGTTTAAAAGTAACAAATGGCGCATAAAATTGAATAAATTTGAATATATTACATGTATATTACCTGTTTTAAATTTATGTTAAAATTTTTTACTTTGTTTTAGACAGACCTTGATATGTTTTTTTAAATCATATTCATGATCCATTGGCACAAATAAATTTGAGAGTCACATTTTGAAGAAAAAAAGAGGTGATATCATCATACAGTGTAACCATTGGAAACACTGAATCTTGAAATAATTATTTGGTCTAACTTTGCAACATTTACAGAATCATTATAGTTAATTTTTTTTTTTTTTTTTTTTTTAAATATACAACAAATCTATGAATTTAGAACTTGTCCTGTAATTAAAGACCATGTATTACTTTCTGAAAGATATATTTAAAAAGAATATAGGTGCAAAAGCAGTGTCTATTACTTTCATTGTGCAAGTTTTTTACAGGCAAATATTTTTGAAAACCTGTTCTAAATCTGAAATTCCATGTTATTGAGTTCATAATGCTACAAAACAGTTACAAAACTGATAACAAAATCCTGAAAAAATAACAGATAAATTTTATGTCTTCAATTATACACCAACTTAATCACAATTTGACAAACAATTATAGTTTTATAACGTATGTAAGGTTTCCATCCATTTTAGGGGAATATTATGCAATGTGACTTCATCATTTAAACATCAGATCAGCCTACAAACAAACATGGTGAAAACTTGTCTGACGTCTTTTACGTGACAAGACAGACTTCAGACATTAATCTGCAATTAAGGAAATGTTTTGTAGCAATATATTTGTCTTACTTCCTGGAAAGATTAATTTAATCCGTTATCATACATTGGATAAATTGATGACTTTGCCGATCGTAGAAATAATAAGGTCTGATGATGTAACAGGGGATTAGGTTATTAATTTGTCCCACATTATCTCCGCCAAAAGATACAAAAGTCAGGTAATAAGGTCTGGTGATGTAATGGCTGGAGATTAAGTTTTTAATTTGTCCCAAATTATCTCCGCCAATAGATACAAAAGTCAGGTATAGACAAGCTTATAATATATCCATACTATAAAACACAACATTTATCTGACACTGTCTCTGGTTGCAGATACAAAAATCGTTCTAGACCGGCTTAATATGAGTTTAAATGATACAATTATTGTTTGACTGAATTTCTATGACAAAACTGTTTATTTCCAATCATTTAAAGTTAGATAAGGAAATTTAAAAAAAGTTTGGGTTGATGTCCTTCCATTGAATTTCATCTGTTTGCGACAATCTTTTATACACAGCATATAATGTCAATTTCTTTGATTGTTTAGTATTTTTACCATCTCATGTTCACCTTACTTTTTAGATTGGTTAGTATTTTTACCATCTCAGGCTCAGCTAACTGCTTCCATTGTTTAGTATTTTATCCACCTCAGGTTGACCTAACTTCTTTAATTGGTTACTTTTTCCATCTCAGGTTGATCTAACTGGTTTGATTGGTTAGTATTTTCACCACCTCAGGTTCACCTTAACTTTTTTGATTGGTTAGTATTTTTACCACCTCAGATTCACCTTACATTTTATGCCCCACCTACGATAATAGAGGGGCATTATGTTTTCTGGTCTGTGCGTCCGTTCGTCTGTCTGTATGTTCGTCTGTCTGTATGATCATCAGTCTGGTCCGCTTCAGGTTAAAGTTTTTGATCAAGGTAGTTTTTGATGAAGTTAAAGTCCAAACAACTTGAAACTTAGTACACATGTGCCCTATGATATGATCTTTCTAATTTTGATGCCAAAGAGGTGTTTTATCTCAATTTCATGGTCCATTGAATATAGAAAATGATAGGGAGAGTGGGGCATCTGTGTACTACGGACACATTCTTGTTTTATTGATACTTTTATTGCGAACCCTATCGTAGTTTTCCATAGATTCACCTGCAAGTTACCTGTCCATTTAAACTTTTGGCAGTTCTATTGTCCCATCTAACAAATACAACAGGTATTGTTCTCTGTGTAGTTTATTCACTCAGACCTTTAAATTTCTTCTAGGAGAAATATATCACTCATTGATTAATCTACCTGAGTAAAAAATTGAACTGTAAATGAAGAAAAAATACTTATACCAATACTAAGTACGGACTCACAAAACTGCATGTGGTGTTGTATTTATTCGATACCTGGAGTAACTCGTTTTTAATGTGTTCAATATTACATTTGTAATACTGATTCAAAAATTAAAAGTTGATTTCTGATCAAATATTCAATATTTTTGTGTGTTTGATAAATAAAAAATTGAATATTATTATTTTTAAATTAAGGTCTTCATAAACATAAGTCTATAAATGAACAACAACAAAAACATGTAAATTCATTGGAAAATACTAAAAAATGTGTCTGAAATAAACTTTTTAGGATTAAACCAGATTTTATATTGAACAGATTGAAAATATATTAATGATAATATTGAATAAATACAATATTGCATACAGTTTATGTGAGTTATTAGAAGTATTTCAATAAAAAAGAAGATAATTTTTTGGTCAGGTAAATTAATCAATGAGTGATATATTTCTCCTAGAAGAAATTTAAAGGTCCCAGTGAATAAACTACACAGAGAACAATACCTGTTGTATTTGTTAGATGGGACAATAGGACTTACAAAAGTTTAAATGGACAGGTAACTTGCAGGTGAATCTATGGAAAACTAAGATAGGGTTCGCAATAAGAGATTAAAGTTTTTTGAAGAGTTGTTTTTCTTTATATATCTTTTTCTAATCATGATTTGTGAGTTGGAAACATTATTCAAAACTTTGGTTTTATATTTTCTATGTTAAATCTGCACTTAAATTTAACATTTATAGGATAAAACCTTAGGGGTATCATCTATTTTGATAAATTATGATCAATGACAAAAACATGTAGACATGAAACGACTAAATAAAGGCAACAGTATTATACTGCTGTTGGAAAGTCATAAATGGATTGAGAGAAAACAAATTTGGGTTACAAACTAAAACCAAGGGCAACACATCAACTATAAGAGGAAAACAACGAAACAACAGAAGCACTGAAGTGCAACAAAAAACAAACATATATTTTTTTGTTTGTTGGAAAATCAGCCAGGAAAGCCGGTTTCTGAAATAACAACACCCCAATGGAAAGTATATGAGTCCGATAATATTTTGTTTGAGTTTTTGAAAGTGAAAATCATTTTCAAGTGCAAGAATCATGATATCATGTATAAAGAAAGTCATAAAATTTGTTTGACATTTTGTTGGTGATAAGGAAGATGCTTATTTCCATTCACTGATCCCTAAAAAGGTGTATAGTGTACTTACACTAGGAAATCCTTTTAGACATAAACAGGTAAAAATGTACTAGCAGTTTGTGCATTAGAACTCCAAATAACCTGACAGTACTCTAATTGAACCTTATTTTGATAGTTTTACCTTTCTCGGCTATTAATCTGTAAATCAAGTGCATTCATGTACTAATAGTTGATGGAATCCTCAGACATACTTTATTGAGGCACCAGGGGTGATGTTTAATGACAGACCCAAGTGGACCTTCAGACAAAATAATCTAATTATATACATATTAGATACACCTTGAGAATGTTAATCCAAAAAAGATGTATGTAATTTACGCCAAGGTATTTATGTCAATGCAGAATGATTATAGTTTTCAATAATTTAAAATTAGGAAGGGGTGTTTTTCAGTGATTTGACCATTTTTTTATTAAAAAGCACGGTATATGCAGGGTATCAAAACAAATTGACGTTGCAATGTAAAATTGTATATAAGAGGACATATTTGTTTGAATTTGATGTATCTTAGGGACCTGACCATGCCGTCCTTGATGTTTAGTGCAGAAAAGTTAGATAGAATGATAACACTATACTGTCTGTGCCATTGTGCCATACTTGCATATGCATCGAACTGTTACAACCTATTGTAGCTATAAGACTTCATGAATCTTAAAAATTCTCAATACATCAGTAAGCTGAGGCCAGACAAGAGGGGAGGGGGGCAGGACCTTTTTCAAGATGCCAGGTTCAGGTGTTTTTAACCTTGGGATTTCAGGATTGATATTTTCTGGATCTGGGAATTCTTTTTTTCCAATTAAGGGATGTCGAGATTTAAATTTCTTTTGATTTGGGAACTCAGGATTTCAGAACCCCTCAGAACCCCTCAGACTATTCAGTCTGTGCACTCTTGTTAAAATTTAACAAAAGAATATCTGGTCAATACTTTAACCATAGAATATAAAAGATTATGTCAAAGATTGCTGATGTCTCTTGCATTAATTGAAGTCTGTCTCATTACTGATAGAGATGTACTTAGATAGGTGAATAACTTGCATGGAACAGTGACAAGATAACACATAACTTTGATTGTCGGATAAAAATGGATAAAAATAGAAAGTATGAGACAAACGTAAATGTGAACAGATGTGCAAATCTTATTACCCAATTGATTTTAATACAGGAAGTAGACAATACCTAAGGGAAAATAATGATGTGAATTCTAATGAAATCATACTGTTTATAATTTACCACTGAGACAAATCTTTCCTTTTGTTGTCTGATAATATTTGATATAAAGATAACAATGTCAGGGTAAAAATTAGCATAATTCTGCAACATTTTACTGTACTTGTCCTTAAAGTGAGGAAACTCACATTTGTTAAATGTTAATGTTTTATCATTTTTAGGAATTTTAATTTCGTATGGGTTTCAGATCTTTGAAGATCTCTAATACTGAAATAAAATTCTAGTTCTAGTCTATTCATCTATTATAAAGAATCAGTATATTGACCTCCAAATTCATTTAGTATTACTTAGCTTGAACGCCTTGGAAACCTGGTTTTTGGTGCGGTTCATGTTTCACGGTCTTTCGTTTTTTCTGTTGTGTTTTGTGTACTACTGTATTGTATTGAGGAATTTTTCAATTTTTATTTGCAATAGTGTTGTCAGTTTATTTTTTACATATAAGTTTGAATGTCCCTTTGGTATGATATTAAAATACCTCTCTTTTGAAATATGTTTGCACTGGTGTAGCATATAATACTTATGTAAATAAAATCCTATTGTGAAAGTGATAATTACCAGACTTGATTAATTAAGATTTTATGATAGTTTTTTAAGTCATTAGGTATTACCATATTATCCATGAATCACAGAGTGTTATTACTTTGACCATGGATGTTTGACTTGAAAAACTGTATATGACAGCGATGTATGTGTCCTGATTGTGTTACACACACTAGGTGACACTAACAGATGTTTTTTTCATTTATTCCGACCTAAACATGACAAGAATTTAGTCATTACAGGGAAAATTGTCCTCGACTTCTCTGTATTTTACTGGGTCTTTAAAAGCTCAAATTGACTAGCTAATGGGTGAACAAAGTGCAGAAACACTGAGCTATCTGTATATAAATATTTAGTAGTGGAACTTCTGTTAGGCGGAACAAATATACGTTGACAGTGTAACATTGTGTAGACTAAATTGAATATAATGAAATTTTTGTACTAGAAATTTGAAAAAAGAAGTTTTTATATGACAAATGTTAATTAAACCCTTCAGGAACACCTGAAATCCCCCCCAGTTTTTGGTGGGGTTCATGTTGCTTAGACTTTAGTTTTCTATGTTGTGTCATTTGTACTATTATTTGTCTGTTTGTCTTTTTTCATTTTTAGCCATGGCGTTGTCAGTTTATTTTCGATGTATGAGTTTGACTGTCCCTCAGGTATCTTTCGCCCCTCTTGTAAACTAAGTAAGGTAGTTATTTTCTTTAATTTTGAATTGTTTTTAAATTTGGTTATACTCATATTCATTATATTATTAATGACATCACTTAAAGTACATATCATTCAATATATGTTTTGTTATCCTTGTACTGGTACCTTCCTACAGTAATTGAGGGTCGGAATGTTCTTTAACATCAGGCATCAAACAGTCATTTTATGCTACTTTAAAATTAGTGTCAAACTGGTTAGAATTTTACTGTGATTTGTCAAAATATCCTTATTGTGAGTTGTCAGAGCTCTCAAATAATTATTGCTATTGTTATTTTTGGAAACAATTTAACATTAGATTTGTCAAAAGCAGTTGCTTTTTTAATCAGTTGAAAGAAAGTGCACATCTTATTGTCATGCACCAAAATTTACTGTTAACGTCATTTGGCAAGAATTTTTATCATTATTTGTCATGAAGGTATCCCCCATTACTACCCTCATAATTGACTTCCTTGTAGTTTGCTTGAGCAATGCATGCATAAAATTACATAATCATCTACAAGCTTGTGACATCTAGCAATCAATAAGTTTGCAGCAATCTTGCCCCTATTGTGTGACCAGCATTATAATGAATGTTATAGCCTTACATGTAGGCAGTTTGCATGCTGAAAGTGCAGCAACATAGCAAAGTCAAGTATGCAGTTTGGTCTGTCAACAACAATGAAATCCAAATTAGGATTTTGTATAAAAATTGTTGGCCTAGCTGAATTTACCAATTCATGTGAAATTTATTTTGATTTACAGGATGGTAATTGAGATAATGCTGATTTCATTTTAAAATTGATGTAGATAAAATATATATGTCAGCATTTTTAAGGAAGGAAAAGTCTGAATGATTCACTGTGGTAGTTAAATGGTTCATAATTTATATATTTTAAAGGTCATACATTGTCATACTGACTTCTACAAACTCTATTTTATTTAAAATAAGTATGACATATATTTATCTGTAATTAGAAAGAAATTAGAATATATTTCTATAATTTTTATTGTAAATTTACATATTCCTCAATAGAAATTTATCAATAATTACCCAGAAATAAATAATAAAAGTTATTTTCTCTATGCTTATTACCCATATATATAGTTACAATGTTAATAGATATTATAACCTTGTACTTTTGATACATGTTTTAATGTTCGTAACTTGAATTTGATCTGATGAATAATTCATAAGACGTAGGAGCATCAGCTGATTTGTTATAGATGACATTGTGTGTTCACGATTTGTCTCAAGGCACTGGGTCATATCATCTCTAGCCGTGCATAATTTTGGTCTAGTCACCGATTTTATTGTTACATGTCTAGGCATTTAAGATTATTTTACAAATAATTTAGAATTTTCTATAGGTGTTATTTAAATTGAAGAATCATTGACCTTTTGTAATTTCATGCATAATTTGTGAACTTGATTTTTTTTATTTTTTGAATTAGGACACATTTGCTATAAGAAAATATAATGTATTTAAACAAAAAATCAAAATTTGCTGAATGAAATATTGGGTCTTTAAATGTGTATTTCAATCAAACATTGCTTTATTAGTTTGACATTTCTTTTTCCTGAGTTTTACCAATTTTTTGTGGATTTCGTGGGTACAGGGGAACCACAAATTTAGATGTTCAACGAAATAAAGGAATGTATGCAGAATTTGCCAAAACAACGAATTTAGATATCCACGAATCTACAAGTTTTAATCAATCCATGAAAATTGGTACCCACGAAAATAAATGAATCCACAGTATCTGATTTAGGGTGATCCCTGAGCTGTTTTGAGAATGGTAAACAGATCTTTCTCAACATGTAGTGCCTGTTGTATTATCTGTAGTATATAATAATAGATCAACAAATTTTCTTACTTTAAGGATGTACTTAGGTGAGGTTAGGTAAAAATTAAGAAATTAAAAATTAAAATTGATACTATGAGCTGGTAGAGCATCAATTAAGGATAAAAATAAGCTAAAAATATTGATAGGTCATGAACCTCCTTTTCGAGATATTTGAGATTTAAAATGTGGCGGGAAAAGGCTGACTCAGACTTTTACCTTATACTTGCATTTTGGTATTATTTGGGTCTCAAAACAAAAGAAAGAAAATCAAGAATCTTCTAAAATTTTGGTAAATGACCTTTCATGAGCTATTAAGTCTTATATGAAAAAATAAATGGGTGTTATGGGGCAAAATATTTTATTATTTTAAAAAAATACATTGTATAGTATGGAAAGCACCAAGGAGTCCGAACATTTGACACAAATTCCAAAACCTCACCTAAGTACATCCTTAAGTCACACATATTTATAGAGGATGATATCTACATTTTGCATAGATTTTCCTTGAGATTATACCAACATATATTTGGTAGTTATTAGTTTCAAATTAAACTAATACTCCAAAAGCACTTTGAAGGTCGTTTCTAAAATATGAGGTCAGACTTACAGTATGATTAAAATCATGCAGAAATTTTACATGCATAAACATTAAAAGTAAAAAGATCTATTTTAGGCTAATGTGTCACACATATTAGACATTTTCAGACGTATTACACTCATGTTATGCAATTTGTTATTATACGTCTATTCAAGGTTAGTATATAAATATGCAAGATTTGAAAAAAAAAGAGATGGAAGTACATTTTTAAATATAAAGAATTCATACATATTTTTTTTTTTTTTTTTATAGAAAATAATGGCTTGTGATTTTAATTTATATAATAGAAAAAAGGGGGAGAAGAAAATAAAATTCATTGAAAACTCTTAAATACCCTAAATGAGGTACCAATTCAACCTGCATATCATCATCATGTCCCACAGACCCAGTGAAAGCTGAATATTAGAATAACTGAAATAATGAATGCAGTAAGTGGGAATGGAGATTTAAAAATAATCTTAATATTATTTAAAGGTAATTTACCTAAACCAAAATTAATCATTCATTTTCAATGTATTAGAAAAATATGACGTTTCTCTTGCAGTTCAGTATTGTTATTCTGGATTTTATTGGACAGACCTCCTAGTTTACTTACAGTGACTTGACTGTAAGTGTTGCTATCCACCAATTGCAATTCATTCAAAATTTTGACCAAATTGCAATTTGTTTTATTAAACCAAATTGTTCAACTGGTCAGAAATTTGAACCAACTGCTGTAGAAAACCACAGTCAAGTCGTGAAAGTGCAAGGTGATAAAATAAAACATATTTACATTCCTATAAGACTTTAACTCCACTTTAATGATGGTATTACTAAATCAGTCTATCAATCTGTATAGTTATATTATAGCCATTACCATACTAAAGGTGAACTGTTTTATTTTTAATTGCTATAAAAATGTCCAAACTAAGCTTTTATATAGTTTTTCTTTCGAAAAGTATTCTATATTCATAAGAATCACACATTATGTGAATAAAAACATTTCATATTCAGTAAAATATTTGTGAAATTGCAATATGTTTGTAGGAAGGGGAGATAATCTTTTTTGGTTTCAAAAAGTCTTTATTCAAAAGAATAGTATTTTAGATTATCTTCCCAAGGAAACTTATCAATAGCATATTGTTATTTCACACGTATTTTACTGAATATATGATGTATTATTTTAAATGATATATGATTCTTATAAATATAAAATCCTTTTCGAAAGAAAAACTATATAAAAGCTTAGTTTGGACATTTGTAAGTATATTTTATTTTATCACCTTGCACTTTCACATTTTGACTGAACAACTTGTTCAATATTCTGACCAGTTGAACAATTTGATTTTATAAAACAAATTGCAATTTGGTCAAAATTTTGAATGAGTTGCAATTGGTGGATAGCAACACTAACAGTCAAGTCACTGTAATTAGGTGAAATTGATTTATACTGCAAAATGTTTCTATGTATAGTTCTAAAATGAAGAATGATCATATAGATCAGATTAGAAATAGACAATAACTGTAACAGTACAGTCTAAAAGAATCATGTCTTAAGCTATGGAAAATAGTATTCAATTTATTAAAGGTTCTGCATTAAAATTTAATCTTGTTTAAAGTTAATTGTTAAGGTGTAATCTAACAAAAATGGGGAATGTGTAGTGTAACTACAAGTATCAGGAAAAAATTGGCTTGATCAAAGTATAAAAAGTGACTAGTTTAAAAACTAAAAGTGCTTTCTGTTATTTATTCTTAAAAGATATTAAAGTATACAAACTGTTTGATTTACTTTTTAGCTCACCTGGCCCGAAGGGCCAAGTGAGCTTTTCCCATCACTTTGCGTCCGGCGTCTGTCGTCCGTCGTCCGGCGTCGTTAACTTTTACAAAAATCTTCTCCTCTGAAACTGCTGGGCCAAATTAAACCAAACTTGGCCACAATCATCATTGGGGTATCTAGTTTAAAAAATGTGTGGCGTGACCCCGCCAACCAACCAAGATGGCCGCCATGGCTAAAAATAGAACATAGGGGTAAAATGCAGTTTTTGGCTTATAACTCAAAAACCAAAGCATTAAGAGCAAATCTGACATGGGGTAAAATTGTTTATCAGGTCAAGATCTATCTGCACTGAAATTTTCAGATGAATCAGACAACCCGTTGTTGGGTTGCTGCCCCTGAATATGTAATTTTAAGGAAATTTTGCTGTTTTTGGTTACTATCTTGAATATTGTTATAGATAAAGATAAACTGTAAACAGCAATAATGTTCAGCAAAGTAAGATTTACATATAAGTCAACATGACCGAAATGGTCAGTTGACCCCTTTAGGAGTTATTGCCCTTTATAGTCAATTTTTAACCATTTTTCGTAAATCTTAGTAATCTTATAGAATAATCTTCTCCTCTGGAACTACTGGGCCAAATTTAACCAAACTTGGCCACAATCATCATTGGGGTATCTAGTTTAAAAAATGTGTGGCGTGACCCCGCCAACCAACCAAGATGGCCGCCATGGCTAAAAATAGAACATAGGGGTAAAATGCAGTTTTTGGCTTATAACTCAAAAACCAAAGCATTTAGAGCAAATCTGACAGGGGTAAAATTGTTTATCAGGTCAAAATCTATCAACCCTGAAATTTTCAGATGAATCAGACAACCCGTTGTTGGGTTGCTGCCCCTGAAATGGTAATTTTAAGGAAATTTTGCTGTTTTTGGTTATTATCTTGAATATTATTATAGATAGAGATAAACTGTAAACAGCAATAATGTTCAGCAAAGTAAGATCTACAAATAAGTCAACACTTTAGGAGTTATTGCCCTTTATAGTCAATTTTTAACCATTTTTCGTAAATCTTAGTAATCTTTTAGAAAAATCTTCTCCTCTGAAACTACTGGGCCAAATTTAACCAAACTGAGCCATAATCATCATTGGGGTATCTAGTTAAAAAAATGTGTCAGGTAAATCGGCCAACAAACCAAGATGGCCGCCATGGCTAAAAATAGAACATGGGGGTAAAATGCAGTTTTTGGCTTATAACTCAAAAACCAAAGCATTAAGAGCAAATCTGACAGGAAGTAAAATTGTTGATCAGGTCACGATCTATCTGCCCTGGAATTTTCAGATTAATTGGATAATCGGTTGTTAGGTTGCTGCCCCTGAATTGGTAATTTTGAGGAAATTTTGCTGTATTTTTGTTATTATCTTGAATATTATTATAGATAGAGATAAACTGTAAACAGCAATAATGTACAGCAAAGTAAGAACTAAAAATAAGTCACTATGACCAAAATAGTCAATTGACCCCCTAAGGAGTTATTGCCCTTCATAGTCAATTTTTAACAATTTTCTTAGAATTTGAAGATTTTCAATAACATTTTCCACAGAAAGTACTGTTATAGATAGAGATAATTGTAAGCAGCAAGAATGTTTAGTAAAGTAAGATCTACAACCACATCACCATCACCAAAACACAATTTTGTCATGAATCCATCTGTGTCCATTGTTTAATATTCACATAGACCAAGGTGAGCGACACAGGCTCTTTAGAGCCTGTAGTTTTTTTACCAGTATTTTTTTACCCAAAGTCTACATAACACAGTAAACAAAACAAAAGACAAAAAGGTAATGGCACAAAAACTAACAAAAAGAAAAAATAAGCGATGCAACGCGACATGACATTTTGTAAATCATTTCGACACGCGTTACCCTGGTGCTATCCAAAAATCCTGGGGAGAACACATCTGCTGTTGACTTTGTCTACCATTTTGAGTGGTCTTGGGAGTTCACTTGACCTAATAAAGATATGATTTATGGAGACATACATTACCAATGAAGATTCTGAAGGAGAATTAATCAGTTTCCACTGGAACTCAATTGATTGTGTGATTTGAAAAG
Source organism: Mytilus edulis (assembly GCF_963676685.1). NCBI lineage: Eukaryota > Metazoa > Mollusca > Bivalvia > Mytilida > Mytilidae > Mytilus > Mytilus edulis. The sequence goes on from NC_092356.1 coordinate 60,551,542, forward strand.
TTCTAGTGACCCAATACAGAGATGATATATAAAGAAATATTTTATTATAGAAAGGTCATTTATTTAGTGACCTAATTGACAGCTGCATTAGTAAGGAGAATTATTAAATGTCCAGTTGCTGTATGATAACATTGCCTATCTGAAATTTTTAAATTGAATTGTATATATGCATTGAACGTAAATATATGTGACATATTAAATTTTCTGAAATCAGGCATGCAAATCAATGAATGTGTTTGTACATAGATGTTTTTGTGTTCTGTTAAATTGTTCCTTTTAAAATTGTTACAAGATGTATGACTGCTGTACCCATATTTAGACTATTTTATTTATTATGTCCGTTTAGTTCACGCATCATTGTAAATATAACAGAATTTGATGAGACTGTCATCAAAGTGAGAGGTTAATCGCTTTAACACCAAGTTTAATCCACCATTTTCTACATTTGAAAATGACTGTACCAAGTCAGGAATATGACAGTTCTTGTCCATTTGTTTTTTATGTGTTTTGTCATTTGATTTTACCATGTGATTATGGACTTTCCGATTAGATTTTCCTCTGAGTTCAGAATTTTTTGTGATTTTACTTTTTTTTTTATTATTTCCTTTGGTTTGATTTTTATAAATAAATGTTCCAATTGAGGTTAATACTCTCATGTCCATATAAGACAGTTGTAATTGAGATTAATACTTCCATGTCCATATTAAAGGCAGATGTCAATTATATTTAAACACAATTGTACTTTTATAGACCTGTCCTATTAGTCAGGAGCCTGTTCAGTGTTCAGTGGTTGTTGTTTATTGGTCGTTTATTGGTTTGGTTTATAAGTGTTTCTCATTTCTGGGTTTATACATAGATAGGACAGCTGGTTTTCATGTTTCAATTGTTTACACTAGTCATTGTTGGACCCTTTATAGCTTGCTGTACAGTGTGAGCCAATGCTCTGTGTTGAAGGCTGTACTTTGGTCTATAATTGTTAACTTTTTATACGACCGCAAAATTAGAAAAAATTTTCGTCGTATATTGCTATCACGTTGGCGTCGTCGTCGGCGTCGTCGTCGTTGTCCGAATACTTTTAGTTTTCGCACTCTAACTTTAGTAAAAGTGAATGGAAATCTATGAAATTTTAACACAAGGTTTATGACCACAAAAGGAAGGTTGGTATTGATTTTGGGAGTTTTGGTCCCAACATTTTAGGAATTAGGGGCCAAAAAGGGCCCAAATAAGCATTTTCTTGGTTTTCGCACTATAACTTTAGTTTAAGTTAATAGAAATCTATGAAATTTTGACACAAGGTTTATGACCACAAAAGAACGGTTGGGATTGATTTTGGGAGTTTTGGTTTCAACAGTTTAGGAATAAGGGGCCAAAAAAGGGCCCAAATAAGCATTATTCTTGGTTTTTGCACAATAACTTTAGTTTAAGTATATAGAAATCAATGAAATTTAAACACAATGTTAATGACTACAAAAGGAAGGTTGGTATTGATTTTGGGAGTTAAGGTCCCCACAGTTTAGGAATTAGGGGCCAAAAAGGGACCCAAATAAGCATTTTTCTTGGTTTTCGCACCATAACGTTAGTATAAGTAAATAGAAATCTATGAAATTTAAACACAAGGTTTATGACCATAAAAGGAAGGTTGGTATTGATTTTGGGAGTTTTGGTCCCAACAGAATAAGGGGCCCAAAGGGTCCAAAATTAAACTTTGTTTGATTTCATCCAAATTGAATAATTGGGGTTCTTTGATATGCCGAATCTAACTGTCATGACTCCAGCTTGAATGTTGTGTCCATACTTGCCCCAACCGTTCAGGGTTCAACCTCTGCGGTCCTATAAAGCTACGCCCTGCGGAGCATCTGGTTATACATTGTGACTTGGATTGAGAGTTGTCTCATTGGCACTTATACCATTATGCCCCATTTATGGGCATCATGTTTTCTGGTCTGTGCGTCCATCCGTTCGTTTGTCGTACCTTTCGTTTGTCTGTCTGTATGTTTGTCCGTCTGTCCTGCTTCAGGTTAAAGTTTTTGGTCGTGGTAGTTTTTAATGAAGTTGAAGTCCAATCAACTTGAAACTTAGTGCACATGTTCTTTTAAAGATATGATCTTTCTGATTTTAATTCCAAATTAGAGATTTTACCCCATTTTCACGGTCCACTGAACATAGAAAATGATAGTGAGGATGGGGCACCTGTGTACTGGGGGCACATTCTTGTTATTTATACATACAATAAGAAAGGTTGTCCTGCAAAATAATGTCTTGTGCTTGTGGGTCCTGATTCTGTTCCAATCAGATTGACACATATAAAATTGTCATAGGTTTCAAATATCTGGATAATTCCTGAATCATTCATCTCTCTTCCCAAAATGTCAAATTATTTCCTGGATGTTAATTGGTTATAAATGACTGAAGTGTTCTTTGTACAACTTTAATCTAAACCCACCAAGTCACTGTCAATACAAAGATACATACAAATAGAACTAAAGACTATATAGACTAAACTATGATATCTAAACTACTAAACTAAATAATTAACAATCTGATCCTTTCTCTTTCTTAAGTAGATGTAAAGTTAATAAAATGAAAATAAAAGTTTTGTAGATATTGCTTATCACATTATAACTAATTCTCTCTTCTTGTTTTTTTTAACTACTGTTCTCGAGTATATGTATATCACTATTGTAAGTGTCATCAAATATATGTATATCACTATTGTAAGTGTCATCGAATATATGTATATCACTATTGTAAGTGTCATCGAATATATGTATATCACTACTGTAAGTGTCATCGAATATATGTATATCACTATTGTAAGTGTCACATGATCAATTTAAAACTACTTCATAAAAACGGTATTAACAAGTCCAGTTTCAAAACAATATAGTAGGTTGGTTCTGTGCGCTGGCACCATGCTTGGTCAACACATTGGCTATCTGCTCTTTTGTTTCAATCCAATGAACGGTTAGCTCTCCTTTTTGGATCATCTCCTTGATGCAACTAATTTCGAGTCGCAATCTCTTTTCAGTTACATTTTTCTTTGAACGAACAGCTTCATAAAGGTCCTTATTGTCAATCACACATCTTACTGTAATGCCTCCTTCTGTAGTACATTTATTGAAAACCAGTTCATTATACAAAGTAGCTAGTGAGGTAGCACAATCTATACCATCGGCTAAAGCTAAAGCTTTACTAGCTAGTGTACTTCCAACAACCCTTCTTATTTTCTTTGATTGCCATGTAATTGGATTGATTTTTTCATTTTCACCTAAAAGCATAATAACAAACCCTCCTTGACTTCCCCCATCAGGAAGATTACCAAAAGAAGCACCAGTATATAACAAAAGTTCTACATGTTCTCCAAGTTCCTTGAAATGAAGAGACACTGGATCATTTCTAACTTTCCTTAAAAGCTTGTTTACTCTTTTGAAGTCTTCAATAGTACTTGTTTTTAACTTTGATGCTATCATAGCAATGTCAAAAGCAATATCAGGACGAGTTTGTTTTGCAAGCCACAACAGTTGTCCAACTTTTGATCTAAGAACAGTTTGTTCGACTGATGAAAGCTGAGAATCATTTGGCCTTTTTCTATCAATTGAGACTGTCTTTAACACTTCGACATAATCTGTCTGACTCAATATTATTTTATCATCTGCATGACTTAGACCCAGTCCTAAATATTTGAACGATTCTGAAGCTTCTTTTCCGACACTGAATTTCTCTCTTATTTTAGATATAATCTCAGTTTCAAACAAATTGGTTCCTGCCCACAAAAAATCATCAACATGAACTGCAAGAACACCAGCCAGACCATTTGAATTATGCCAGTAAAATACTGCTGGGTCAATTTTAGATTCAGTACCTCCACATTCATTTAGGGTTTTCTTAACCTTTTCATACCATTTCAAAGAAGCATCTGCAAGACCATACACACATTTCTCTAAAAGCCAGAGTTTTCCATTAGCATTGGCTTCTTTAGGTGGACGAAGATGAACTTTTCTTTGCATTTTCTCCCCTTGCAGAAAGGCAGTTTTAATGTCTATTGAATTGATGGACCATTTCTTTTGCATTATGATTGAAAGAATGAGTCTAAGAGATTGTTTGTCACATGTAGGAGAGTTCTTCTGTATTTCATCCAAACAATCTTCTTCAAAACCTTTTGCAACGAGTCTTGCTTTCCTGTGTATCTCATTATCAGCTTCTTTTATAGTATATACCCATCTAGTGGATACATATGACTGACCATAGTCTTCAACTTCTTGATAAACATGATGTTTCTTCCAATTTTAAGTTCAGCTTTACGAGCATCACAAAAGTCAATCTCATTGAATAATGCTTCTTCTGATTCTTCGTCATCCTCTGTATCCTGATCTGTGTCAGACTTAACAACTTGCAATTCATCAACTGTACTTAAGTCTATTGATAACTTGTTACCTTTATTGTTACCTTTGTTGTTCCTATATTCTACATTGTACCAATTCTTTTTACTTGATGATGCTTTACCAGCTCTACTCAAAACAACTCCTTCTCGTGGAGTATCATCACCTGGCATTTTAAAGTTCACCTTTTGGTCCTTTTTTAAAAGTAATGCTTTATGGCGTTTAGAACCAACACTTCTACTGTGTGCTACAGAAGTTGCTTGCTCATTGCTCTGTTCACTCACTGGAGTATCTTCATGATCATCATTATCAAGCTCCGAGTCAGCTCCTGATCTACTTTCCTCATAAGATTCATGCCCTTGATTCACAGGATTATCACTGTCTATTTCAGAGTCACCTGCCTGACTTCCTAATTCAGATTCATGTCCTTCTACTTCATTGTCACTTTCACCTTGTTCATTGTCTGACTGATTGTTGGCATGCGAGTCTTCCTCTTCATCACTATCATAATAAAGGACTTCATGCTCAGCCTTATTCTTGTTCAAGTTTTGAGTTTTTAGACCTTCTTTCAATGTTACCCTCTTTTCCTGTTGTTTGTTTTTCTTATCTTTTTGTTCATCAATATCTCTTAAAATCCTACATTCATGCACTCTTACATAAGTTCCTCCATATCTTATAAACACAACAACATTGTCCTGTCCAATAACTGTACCAGGTCCTTTCCATTGATTGTCTCTAAGAAAGTATACTTTATCTCCATTTCTGAATTTCTCACCTGAGGGACGAACCTGCTTTCGAAGAGCACGTCTAATTTTCTCTGAGGATTCTGATGCTACAAATGCTTTCCTTGCCTCGTGAAGACCAACTAAATGTTTTCCCATTGTTTTACTCATTGTTTCTCCTTCAAGAGCTGGAGGTTTATTGACTAGTGTTGATGGCAGGTTAGGGTTTCTTCCAAACACAATTTGATAAGGACTGTAACCATACACATTTACAAGACTATTTTTGGCATTCACAGCCCAGCTAATTGCAGTTTCCCAAGATAGATTTGAGCTTTCTCTGATTTTGTTTACTGTTTCAGTTAGAGTTGCATTATGTCGTTCTACAATTCCATTTGACCAGGGACTGTATCCTGCTGTTGTCTTAACTGACATGTTTAGATTTTCAGCCATATCACGAAAAATTTGAGATTCCCCACCATTGTCAGTGTATACTCCAACTTCAGGAGCACCATATACACTAACCCATATCTGCATGAATTTGTCAACAACTAACTGTGAGTCTTTTCTCCTGATAATAGCTGCTGCACTCAAACGGCTAAACAAGTCAATTATGTGCAAATAGTAGAAATTGTGATCAATCTCATGTAAATCCATAGCAACAATTTGGTTAAAATCATTTGCATGTGAAAATCCCACTATTGGCTTTGGTTTCGGACGTTGGTACTTGAAACAGACAATGCACTTTGAGCAAACATCATTCACTATTGCCTTTGTATCTGAGTCAACTGAGCCTGCACTTTTCAATAGAGATAACAACTTTTCAGATGAGGCATGACCAAATTGTTTATGCAGTTTTGATATAATATCCTTCTTTCTTTTCTTAGAGAATCCAGAATCTACCTTCAGGATTTCCTCCTCACTCACTACAGAATCTGTCTGCCCAGTTCTTCTGTCTTTGATGTCTATACAATAATGACCATTTGAGGTGAAATGAACATCAACTGGTTTTCCAAACATTGTCACTTTATCATTATGGAGATCAAGAACTGTTTGTGCTCTTTTCAAAGAATCTTTGCTCAATAATAGAGGTATTTCACAGTCAACTACTTCTGTTTCTATGTAACATTTTAAAGACCCAATTGTGGCAGGTAACTTCACGGACTGATAAGAATGTACTGTTTTACCATCACCAAATTTGAAAGGTGTATTACTTTCCTTGCATTTTATTTCTTCATTAGCAGAGTCGAAAGTGTCTAAAAACTGATGTAACCATTTTGTCCCGCAAAACTGTTTTGGTACGTGCTGTATCTACAACTGCAGCATTAAATGCCTCGGCTACAAATATTTCTTGAGGTGTAATGTTTTGTTGAGAAGTTGTAATTAGAGTTATGTTTACAGTTTCAGATGTGTCTGTTTGTTCCTCTGTAAGTTTAACATCATAAGTTTTATGTGGACAATCCCTGAACCAGTGATATTTTGAATCACAACATCTACAACGAGATATGCTTCCATTTATAGTTGGATTAAGTCGGGATTGAGTATTTCTTTGATCAAATGATCTATTCATGCGATTGCGAGCACCAAATCTCCTTGAACTACGCCCTCTATCAAAACGATGTTCTCCTACAAATGCAGATTCTTCTTTAACAGTAACTATATCATTATCACTCTGTGATTTTGATGCAAATATCCTATTAAGGGCTGCCTTCATGGTTTCAAACTTTAAATCAGAACATGCAGTTAAAGCTAAATGTCGATCACTTTCACCAAGTCCTGCATTATCTAGGAGTTTAAATGCTAATATTGCATCAGGAAGTAGCATGTCATATTTCTTGCATTTGTTATAGTTCTGTTCAAACTCAATTATATAGTCACACATTTTAATCGATGACTCCCTGTGATACTTATCAAAAGCTGTATATGCT